>NC_134353.1:706501840-706801840 GCF_048569485.1 Anomaloglossus baeobatrachus | reverse complement strand
CATTCTTCCACACAAACACTCTTCAAATCCTGATGGTCCTGTGGGCTTCTATGAGCTCTGAACTTTAGTTTCTTTCATACATTTTCTCCTGCTATAAGTGCCTGTGTGTTTATAATAGGAGAGCAATTGCCTGCACTTTCCCCCCCACAATATCCCATGTGGCTGAACACAATAGACCTGTGTTGGAAGTGGAATTCCATAGAAATTGGCACTCCACTTATGCGGTGGTACATGAGAATGAGGAATACAGCAAACTCAGAGAAGTCACAGAAAGTATAACCTTATATGTTTATTACATTACACTGATCTAACTGAACGTTTCAGCCCATCCCAAACTTTCCACGGCAGTAAAAAATATATCTGTTATTCCTTCTGGGAGTGCTGGAACTTCTCTGATTTTGCACTTGTTGGAAGTGGGACCTAGCTGAGGGGCCCAAACAAGAGGAACAAAGGCAATCGCAGCGCATGGTAGAGAGAGGCTCACCACTTGATGAAGAGGCATCATTGTGCCAGGTCACAGTGGTGCTCATGGACACTATCACTGCTGCAGAAATAGAGTTGTCATGTTGAGAGTCTCCCTACCCTGAGTTGTTGCCGTCAATAAGTGATCCAACAAAGAGAAACCTACATAGTAGAAAGATAAGATGTTGCATGGAAGGTGAGGGAATCTCCCTCCTGGGAGCTGAAGCCATTGAGAAACCAGTCATTATATACATCCACAGTGGCTGGTAATAGTATCCTGCAGGTCTTTCATCAGGGCCCCTATTACAGCTGCACTTACAGGGTGTTGCGTTATTTTATTTTTGTATTAATAATCGTGATAATTAAATAAAGTATTTTTAATACAAAATTAAAATCACTGCTTATTTGGTTTTTATTTAATTCTAATTTTACTGAAGGCACTGGGGGCTGCCATCTTGGATTTGTTGTTTGTAACGAGTTTCTCACCTCCTTTATGGCAGCCCCCTGGGCATAGACTCTGATAGTCGGGCTCTGACCCCATTTAGTAACATTAGAGAAGGTGTCTGCTGTGACCTGGACTCTTAGGCCAGAATCACACTTGCTAGTGTCTCGCGTGTAACTCGCGCGAGTCTCTCATGGTAGAACCCGGCCTGGCCGCACACTCCCCTGACAGGAATGGGTCGGTTGCAGGTATCTCTATGCAGCTCAGACGCTCCTGTATGCATAGTGTGCCGCCATGCCGGGTTCTACCATGAGAGACTCATGCGAGTTACACGCGAGGCACTAGCAAGTGTGATTCTGGCCTTATCCTGCGCACCCCCAGAAGAGGGTGGTGTGATTAGGGATGAGTGCAAGGCATGTGGAATGTGCCCATTCTCCCAAAATGGCAACATGCAACACGTATCCTGTTTAAGAATGAATGAAAAGATTTGCAGGAGCCTGGACCAGCATTCATGTTGGTATTCCATAGCTGTCGTTCAAGAGCCTGGGTTGAGGCCTAAATGCTAAATTACACTTATGAAAAGCCAGTAGATATGGTGGTGCTTGGATAAAAGTCCTAATATTGGGAAAGCAGAACTGCAATGTCCAGTGAAAAAAGATTAGCGGCATTAGCTGAATAAAATCACTGCTTTATTAGAAGGCTTTCAAACATGCAGGTAGGGAGAGGTATAGCAGGTGCTGCTAGACAGAAGGCAGCCATTTTGTGCATGAGTGCGCTTTCTCGGACTACCGATGGGGCCGTTACACAATGCATCACTTGTGGGCTGGTGATGATGAACAGACAAGTGCATTTAGATAATGACTTGGTTCTTATATTTATTCATATTTTTTTTTTCCTTGAAACTTTTAAGGATGATCTAGGATATCGGGGTCATCATAGAGATGTTGGCCAATAGGGGGCACCATTCCTGTCTACATCTAGCGTGCCAACATCTGTACTTAGGTAGTGACCAGAAATAGGATGAATAGGGTCATTTATCCCCCTCACTTTATATATGTATACGTTTTTATTGTTCTTAAATATAAATAATTTATTTGTGGTCTTTTGTGTATTGTTGGTGTTTGTTTTGTTTAGGTCAGAGGTGAACAGTATCTTAGTTTAATATGATACTTGGAATTATCACCAGGGGAGCATATTGACTGTAGAGAGCGCCTTATTATAAAAGAAATCATGAACTATAAATTTATTATCTCAGGTAGTTAAAGGGAATCTGTCACCAGGTTTTTGTCACCTAATCTGAAGGCAGAAAAATGTAGTGTCAGAGACCCCAATTCCAGAAATATGTCACTTACTGAACTGCTTAGTGCAGCTTTGATAAAAATTGCTGTTTTATCAGCAGGAGATTATCAATAGAGGATTAGTAAACCTGTTGCCAGATAATCAAGGATATTCATGAACTCTGTATAACCCCACTCCCACCACTGATTGGCAGCTTTAGGGTACGCTCACACGAGCGTTGAAATCGGACAAGTGCAATGCGAGAAAATCTTGCATTGCACTCTCTCCAATGTTAGTCAATGAGGGAGAGCAGTTGGTCAGCTTTTCTCGGATCCAGATTCTGGATGCAAGAAAAGTAGCAGCATGCATACATCGGACTGCAGTCGGATGTTATCCCAGTGCAGTGCGATACACGCACAGGCTGACAATGGATGAGATGGGAGGATTAACCCCTCCCTCTCCTCCGCAGCGCCCGCCCTCCGCTACGCAGCTGTGACCCGATCGCAAGATCGAGTCACAGTCGCATGACACTCGACTCATGCTCGCATTGGATGCCATACGCTCGTGCGAGTCCAGCCTTATGTGTACACTCTACATAGAAGGGAAAGTGTTCACCAATATATTCTAAAACAAAAAAAACCCAACCCCTTCAGGTCTGATGTAGTCCCAAGCAATCCAACGTCATCCATGGAACTTAAGCTGAAAGACATAAAGACGTTGGTACTAATCACAGTCACCGAGACTAACTGCTACTCAAAGCCTGTGGAGTCTCGTTCTGAAACTCCATAGCCTTGATCTCCGTAATCATGGTGGGAACAGGTGGACTACATCGGACCTGGGAACTCTGCTTTCTAATAAACTGATGAACGAGGGACAGTCTCTTGTTTTTATATCTTTCAGGTTTCGCTCCCTGGACTAAGTTCAATTCTTTGGCTACGTCGGACCTGCATGTTTTCTTTTTATAGTTGGTGAACCATGGAAAGTGTCAGTGCTTTTTTTTTTTTTGGCTCACTTGGTCAATAATGGGGGTGCCTGATAGATATATAATGAAAATTTTATATTTAAGAAAATTTTATAAAAATCTGCGCCACCTCAGGTTATTAATATTAATAGTCAGGAAGGTAATAGTAGATATACTAGACCAAAGGAAAGATTTTAATTTTTTTTATTTTTATTTATAATTTTTTTTACCTCTGATGGACAGTCATAAAAAACTATTTGATAAATTTGAATAAATCAGTACCAATATTAGCACATTTATCAATATACAGCTTTAAAAATTGTTCGAAAACCAATACAATAACCTTAGAGCCCTGGCCGGCTGCTACCAACTATAATTCACAATAAAAGATATATGTACATATATGTGCATTTGTTTTAGCTTTTTCCCCACACTCGCAGGCTTGCCTGCAAAGCTAAACAATTTTTTGTATAAAAAACTTTATCAAAAAATAATTTAAAACATTTTTTGAAAAAAACTTTTGAATAAACTTTTGTTTTTAGCAGTCCAAAGTCCAATCAAATTCCATAAATATCAAATTCTAGACCCTTTGAAGAGTTAGATCGTTGTTCAAGTGCTTTGTTGGAAAGTTATTGGTGGTTGGTTATCTTTTATCAGGGTAAGCTTATGGTTTGAACATAATTAGCCCCGCTTAGCGATTGCTGCCCAAAAATGAACGGCTTGGATAGAAATCCCCTGTGATATCAGACCTCCCCACACTCCTATTTGATCTAGCACAGATAATACGGAGTAGATTAGGGATGCGACAATACACCAAGCACCTGTAGCAGGAGCCCTGTGCGAGTTACCTGGTCTAAAGTCCGTTACTTAGAGGGTTTCAGTATAATGTCTCTGTGCCGTGTACAGTTCACGTGAACCTGGTCTGAAGTCTGTTACTTAGAGGGTTTCAGTATAATGTCTCTGTGCAATGTACAGTTCAGGTGGACCTGGTCTGAAGATGGTTACTTAGAGGGTTTCAGTATAATGTCTCTGTGCCGTGTACAGTTCACGTAAACCTGGTCTGAAGTCCGTTACTTAGAGGGTTTCAGTATAATGTCTCTGTGCAATGTACAGTTCAGGTGGACCTGGTCTGAAGATGGTTACTTAGAGGGTTTCAGTATAATGTCTCTGTGCCGTGTACAATTCGGGTGGTGCTTGATAGATGTCTCCCCATTACTAACACCAGGGCTTGATGTCAGCTGATACTACACAGCTCAACCACATAAACCATTACCCCAATTGCCACCTCACCAGGGTAATCCGAAAGAAGCAAAGCACCAGAATTGGAGCATCAAATATGATGCGTCACTTCTGAGGTGGCTGCGGGCTTGTATTTTGTAGGCTGGGAAGGGTCCAATACATGTGGACCTACCCAGCCTGATAATACCAGCCTTCAGTTGTCTGCTTCACCTTTGTTTGTTGCCAGAAATAAGGGGGACACCACTTCATTTTTTATTTGGTTTATTTTACTCAGTTATAAAGTGCTATTAATTCCACAGCGCTTTACAGATGTGATCATCACTGTCCCCATTGAGGATCACAATCTATATCCCTTATCGGTATGTCTTTGAAGTGTTGGAGGAAACCCACATAAACACAGGGAGAATATGCAAACTCATTCAAAGAGAACCCAGTACCCCAGCACTGTAAGACTGCAGAACTAACCACTGAGCCACTATGCTGGTTAAGTCAGGTTAAACACCCTTTAGTGCCACATGAAAGGCGCTAAAGGCTGCAAATATATAACAGGGGAGGTTTGACGTAGCAGCAGGATATCTAATGTACATAGAGTATTCTGATGTTAAAAACGCATTGCATATAGATGTCATATGTATGTCATATGGAGCCTAGGCAAGAAAAGAAATCACCCACTCGCATAGCACTCTCATCACATATGCAATAACATACACATGACACCGGTAGTGAGTATTGGAGCGGTTATACTTTAGTGTGAGCAAAGTATTCAGAGTCATTTCAAGATTATTAAAGTTGTAATTTAAAATAGTGACACCCACTGGGTAATGGAAGTATTACAGTTTATTGCATAATATCTTTAAAGATAATCAGGGGACTCAGACTGCCCAAATCAATTTCAGCCAGTTTTGTTCATCTCTGAAATGCTCCAGTGTTTAGGTGAAGATGTACCTTGAAAATCCGGCTGGAGGAAACCAGACTAGTTCGGCGTCACTTCAGGTGATTTACTGGTCTCTCCCTTGGGTGTACATAAGACGAGACCTGTCAATCACCTAGAGCGGCGCTGGGAAGAGTCAGTGATGTGCGGAGCTGGAGTTGTCCTGTATCCTGCTATGGTCCTTGACCAGAACTTCAAATATATTTTCTCTGAAACTCTGGAGCGTTTCAGAGAATAAAGTACCTGGCTGCAATTCATGATGACCGTGGATTTGGCAGAATGAATAGCCTGACAAGTCACCTTTAAAGAGATTCTCAACCTTAAATTATTTTTTTTAGAATAATATGAACAATATGATTCAGACTGGATTCACAAACAGAATATAGTTGAGCTTTTTTGCTGTGTTTTAATCTGCATTTTGGGGTGTTTTTCAAAGCGTAAAACATTGCGGTCAGATGATTGCTATCAGTCTGTAACAAAACATGCCTTTTTAAAAAACAAACAAAAAAAAACAACTCAGGAAGTATTATGGCTTGTAGTCCATTCTACATCTGTTCATTTGTACAACCTGTTAAAAAAATAAAGAAATACATTTCCAGTGAAATCTGAACATTCAGGTTTGAATGGCAGCTGCAATGAGAGATCGCTGCCGGGAGGAAATTATCTTTATCCCTTCTGGCAGCCTCGGGCTTTCAATCATGGGCATGTGGCCGGTATGGTTTCAGTCGCTGCTCTGTGCATTGTGAGTGGCAGCTGTCAATACGTCACTGTCACTGACTGACAGCCGGCTCAGTGCATCAGTACAGAGTCAGCTGTCAGTCAGTGTGAGGGGGTGGTTACTATTTCCTCTCGGCAGCGGGGACTCTTAGTGCAGCGGCCGGGCAGTGTCGGAACGCTATTATCCTGCAGATATCCATATCTGCAGGTTAATAGCATTTTATTTACACGACAGGTTCCCTGTAAACAACAAGGAGCATCACCATTCTCACTGTGGTGTAAGGAGTCTTTAGAAAGGAGGTGTGGACAATGCGTAAAAAGTAACTTCTAATTAGCAGGGAACGAGATGCTGCATAATAGGCAAGACGTCCACACTTGCTGTGATTTTTAAGGGGTCTTCCCCCTTTCTCAAGCATGTAACTTGTCACATCTCCATGTGATACCCAGCACCAAAATTGAACACATAATAATCATCAGGCTTAATATAAAAAGGCTGTAAATTTACATTCATGATAATAAATACTCCAATCGTTATTTTATATGCTTCCATTTTCTATATCATAATATGGTCTAATTGACCTAATCCCATCAATTGTTCCATCTATAGTTACACAGACATGAAATTGCCGCACCATCTACACAGGGTTCTACAAAGATTACAACTTTCATTCATCCCCATTGGAGTGATAAAGATTATATCCAGTAAACATCTCTTTGTAATCATTCTCTATGAATCTGTCTAGAGTCATCATTGATGATTTCCTCCAGAATCATCCATTTGAGGTCAGATATTCTATGTCTGCATTTCCAGAAATGTCTAGCTACACTAGATTCACCAAAATTCTTGACAGGTTTGTCAACAATTTTCATTCCTAAAGACTGCTTTACATGTGTCGATTTCTCGTGCGATCGCATTTGCGATCGCACCCGCCCCCATTGTTTGTGCGGCACGGGCAATTTGTTGCCCGTGTCGCACAATGTTGTAAACCCCGTCACACGTACTTACCTTCCAAACAACCTCGCTGTGGGAGGCGAACATCCACTTCCTGAAGGAGGAGGGACGTTCGGCGTCACAGCGACGTCACACAGTGGCTGGCCAATACAAGCAGAGGGGCGGAGATGAGCGGGACGCAGACATCCTGCCCACCTCCTTCCTTCAGCATTGCCGGTGGCCGCAGATAAGCTGCAGTTCATCGTTCCCGGGGTGTCACACGGAGCAATGTGTGCTGCCTCGGGAACAATGAACAACAGGACGTTCGATTTTTTGAAAATGAGCGACGTGTCAACGATGAACGAGAAGGTGAGTATTTCTGCTCATTCATAGCTGTCACACGCTACGATATCACTAACGATGCCGGATGTGCGTCACTTACGATGTGACCCAGTCGACATCTCCTTAGATATATCGTAGCGTGTAAAGCCCGTTTAAGCCTTCCTCCCTCTGTGATTTTTTTTACTTTTCTCTTCAAATAATGTAATAGTCGAATGATATTCTGTAAAGGATCTCGAGATCCGACCCACATATCCCATACCACAATGGTACTTATGTGGTTTTTATATGTGTAATGGTTCCAATGTACCTGTGCTATGGGATATGTGGGTCTGACCTCAAGATCCTTTACAGTTCGTCTTACACAACATCGACTATTAGATTATTTGTAGAGAAAATTAAAAAATCACAGAAGGAGGAAGGCTTAAGAAAGAAAAATAGTGAAACATTCGACAAGACGATTGGTGAAACTAATGTCGAGAGACATTCCTGGAAATGTAGACAGAGAATATCTGACCTGAGATGGATGATTCTGGACAAATTCGTAGAAAATTATGACAAAGGTGATGAAAATTTTAATTTTATTGTTTTTTGTAGAAAGTTAGGTAATTTTGTTCCTTTGCAACTATAGACGCAACAAATGGCAATATTAGTCGATTAGAAAATAAAAAATATTCTACCTGTAAGCCCCCTGCCTCATGTCTGTGATTAGTTGCAGTGGTCACCTGACTGCCTTGTCCAAAAGAGGCAGCAAGGAGACTGTCAGAAGACACCACACAGCCGCATTATGCTATTTATTTTATTTTGGCTCTTCATGTGGCCGTTAATACAATGTTTATTTTATAATGGTGAAGTAAAGTGAACTCTCTATCAGCCAAACAGAAGGGCATGGCGAGCTAAAGAGTTGTGTTGCCTTCTGAGAAATGTAACACCTCTGTAGACTTTTTCATGCAGTTAAGAAAAAATGTGAAAAATGTTTTGTAATCGTGTTTGTATGTCATAAGTCTTAACCCTCAGAACTTGTGATCTTAGATAAATTCCTGGGTAGATTAGTGTAAGCACAACACCTTGAGAGGTTAAACTCCTTAGATAGCATATTGTAATATAGCATAACTGGAGAATTAGACATTAGACATCTAAAAATCATCAGTTGATCTAATGCCGCTAGGCAAAAATTTATGTACCTCAACATCAGGTTCTTAGTTTAACATTCTGATCAGACTGTATGAAGCCCACTAACACGTCACGGCGAACCTCTGAGTGGGTCCCAAACTTAGCTGAAGCCTTAAAAGGGGCGGCGCCGCGTGCCAACCACCGCTGCAGTGACAGTGCATCAGCAGGGCAGGTGACCTGGTGGCTCACAACAACCATGCTGCAACGCTGAGTCTCCAAGACTTCAGGCCATGCCGCCCCACTGACACAAAACCACCAAAACAATGGCCGCCACATGGCCAAAACACCATGTGAAAGGAGCTGGCCAAACTCGCCTTCCACAAGCTCCCAGGTTGTGAACTGAGAGCAAAAAAGGCACAACCCCTCCTTGCAGTCTGAACTCCTTAGATAACATATTGTAATTTACTATTAGGTTGAATTATACTGCGATCACATGCAGTTTTGTCATGACTTCTGAAAATTGCTGAAAAAAATGCAATTTTTTGTAGGACTTTAATTCTTTGAATGCCAGGTAAACTAAAGCGACCATCCACCCTGGCACTAAAATGTGATAATACATTTGCCATGTATAGTCACCAGACCTGATGCCCCCAGCGCTCAGGTCATGTTGACAGCCCAGCCGCCAATCAGTGAGCTCAATGGTTTTGCTCGGTTTATGCCGTCAATTTGTGCAAATCTGCTGGACTCAATGCCGCAGTCACTAACAGACACAAGGAGCAGCGGTGGAGACTTGATCCTGGAATACTGCAACAAACTACAGCTACGGTACAGGGGTTTTCCAAAACTGTAAAACTCCTAAGTTCTAGTACTATAATATACATACTGAATGTTATTTCCCCATTTTACCCCTCAGGCCATGTACACACGTTGAGTATTTGTAAGTCAAAACCAGGAATGGAACAATCAGATAAAAAGTATAATATGTACACTTCACCATTTCTGCATTTTTCACCCACTCCTGATTTTGGCTTACAAATAACTAGGTAAATCCAATACTCAACTTGTGCATGTGGTCTTATACAGACTTGTCAACACATGATTGCATTGCGGTCATCTTTATTGTTACTCTATGTATACATCTAATATATAAAGCTGAATGTGTGTGTGTGTGTGTGTGTGTGTCCGGGATTGGCATCTGCACCGTCGCAGCTACAGCCACACAATTTTGCACACTCACACATCTGGACCCCGAGAGCGTCATAGGCTATGTTGTGAGCCGAAATTTTAACCCTGCGCGTTCCAATTTACCAATCAATTTTGCCCCTATCTACATAATGGGGAAAAAGTTAAATGAAAAGTGCATTCGCAACGTCACATTTACAATCACAAAATGTTGCACACTCACACGTCTGGACCCCGAGAGCATCATAGGCTATGTTGTGAGGCGAAATTTTAACCCCGCGCGTTCCAATTTACCAATCAATTTTCCCCTATCTACATAATGGGGAAAAAGTGAAACGAAAAGTGTATCCGCACCGTCGCATTTTCAATCACGAAATTTTGCACAGACACCACATGTGACCCAGGGAACGTCATAGACTATGTTTTGACAGGAAAATTTAACCCTGTGCTTTACAGTTACTCTCCAAAAAACATGCCTCCATTAAAGTAAATGGAGCCTGGAACTACAGGTTATTAGTAGGAGCTGTGATTGGTTGCTATAGGAACAAATGACATTCATAGTATAAGAAGCTTATATGTGAGGTAATAAGATGTTGGTAGGGAGATGGATAGAGGGAGACAGAGAGAGACAGACAGAGAAAGAGACAGACAGACAGTGAAAGAGACAGAAAGAGACAGACCTGGAAAGAGACAGATGGGGAAAGAGACAGACAGACATGCAGACAGGGACAGAGACAGGCAGACAGGGAAGGAGGAGACAGCCAGAGAGACAGACAAAGATAGATGGAGAAAGACACAGACCTTGATAGAGACAGACGGGGAAAGAGACAGAGAAATAGAGACAGACAGAGACAGGCAGACAGGGAAAGACACAGACAAAGAGATGGGGAGACAGACGGGGAAAGAGACAGACTTGGGAAAGAGACAGACGGGAAAAGAAACAGAGAGATAGAGACAGACAAAGAAAGAGACAGGCAGACGGGGAAAGAGACAGATGGAGAAACAGACAGACGGGGAAGGAGACAGACAGAGACAGATGGGGAAAGAGACAGACGGGGAAAGAGACAGACGGGGAAAGAGGCAGACCTGGAAAGAGGCAGACCTGGAAAGAGACAGACCTGGAAAGAGACACCTGAAGAGAAACAGACGGGGAAAGAATCAGTCAGGGAGAGACAGATGGGGAAAGAGACAGACCTGGAAAGAGACAGACGGGGAAAGAGACAGACCTGGAAAGAAACAGACCTGGAAAGAGACAGACGGAGCACATTACTTGGCCAATTTAGTTAAATCTGTGTGGAATATCTGTGGTGTTGAAATATATGTTGTGAAATGCTTCTATTAGCTTAGTTTTTGCCTTTTAATAATTGCATTTCTATTTGTTTTGTGGTTTTTGTGTGCAGAATAAATTTTTGTTAATACATTCTATTTTATTAACAGCAGTTATTAACCCGGGCGAAGCCGGGAAGTACAACTAGTATAGTTATTTTTGCTTGTTTTATATAAAATCTTTTGTCTATTTAAGAAAGTCGGTTTCAGTTCATTACTAATTCCATTCTAATGAACTCCGTACATGTAATCCACCGATACCACGTCCTTCTCCTCTCCATCCCAATTTTTGTATCGCTCTTACCCTATGTACCACTGCAATTCCATTTTCGCCCACTAGCCAGTGCTCTCTGCTTGTAAATAGTGACCACATGGCCGGTCTGTCACACCTGTGTGTCCTGAAAAGTTCCCATCCCGTCTTGGGAACACCCTGTTTGGTGAGGTGCGATCTTCCAACACAAGATTAGACAAACTGTAACTCTGCATCTCAGAGAAGACGAAGATAGCATTTGTAGTTTATAGATCCGTAAATTAAAAATGCCATCGAGACCAAAAAAAACCAGCGAGTTATAAGAACATTATATTTTACGGTAATTTAACAGTAATCCTGAAATCAAAACAATATAACTAGGTGTGGTTGAAAGGCAGAGAACGGTCTCCTGCAGAATAATGTGTCATGGGTATTTACATGTGTTTTAAATGTATATTGTAAATATATAAAATTATAAAAATAAAAACTAGTCATGAATAAGTTATAAAGGTTAACAAAAAAAAGCCGGAAGGATCGCCAATAGCCAACTTTCCAAACTAAGATCTCTTCATCAGCCATCATATAACATTGCTCCACATCTGGGATAGTGTGTCATCCTGACGGGCTACCAAGGGAATATTTTCTTATGATTGAAGTTTTAGGATAAGAGAAATAATGTATTCTAAACATTTATTATATTCGTAAGTTCTCATGAGCCCCAATATTATAAATCTTACAAATAAATTAATTCATCACTGTTACATATAGAAAATAACAAAAATGGGCAAACTGATGGATCGCTTGTTCTCCTTTTATTTATTGCCATTGCTGAACATTGCTTCTATGGGTTTTGTGGAATGACAAAGAACAATCGGCATTTTGTGTAATATGTATTGATGCTGAATATGTCTATAGATACACAATGACGTGCTATGTGTGTCTATATTATGAAACAAGCTGTGCAGACACTAGAGGGAACAAAACATGCAGTTATGTATTGCATGTGGAATGTTAACATATACATTGGCCATACAATCCGTCCATCACATATCATATGACTAGAGAGTGGGATTTCCCAGAGTTCCCTGCTCAGGGACCCCTTCCCCCAACATAAAGCTCCTGGGAAAGGAATTCCTCCTGCAGGACCAGTCTACAACCCCCTCCCAATCGCCCCCTCCCTTCCTATCACTCCTCCCCCTCCTCCCAGGCAGAGGATGCTCTGAGCAGCACATTACTCCTGCCCCACACACGCTTTGTTCCAGAACAAGAAGAGGGACCTGCCTGCCTGCCCGGCCAGGGAGCATTAGGATCTCTAATTAGTTGTCTGCCACACATCCAGGGTAACTCAGATTCACAGAGACGCAAGGCATGAGTTTACTGTACATGACCTCTCAATATATATATATATAGGTCCATATTAAATATAAAAAGATGAATATCTAGAAAAGTATATATATACATATATATATATATATATATATATATATACATATACATATATATATATATATATATATATATATATATAAAGCGCTGTGGAATTAATAGCGCTATATAAATGAATAAAATTATTAATATATATATATATATATATATATATATATATATACACACATTTTTATACACAAGGCTTTTCTAGATATTCGGCTTTTTATCCCTATTATGGAAGACAGCTGGATGCCCTTGAAAATTCTACCTTCCTTTTTATTTTTTTTATTTATTTTACACACTTATATAGTGCTATTAATTCCACAGCTCTTTACACACATGATTATCTTCCTTTCCCAATATTTCCTGAGTTTCCAATCCTCTAAACTGTGTTTCACAATCCACAATAACCTCATACAGAATTGTCTTTTGTGATCACACCTGTATAACAGAACATCTAAAATATAATCAGAGAAAACCATAAGGCTTCTGTAATACAATGCATAGGTGCTATATATCCTTTTCAATTCAGAGCTTGAATTCTATTGCATTTTTTTGTGCTCTGGTATACAGAATAGTAAGATCGCTATGGCAGGTGAAATCATGCTTTCTATACAAATGCCTTCTCCACAGACTGCTTTATGGATGTATTGATTAAGCAGCTTATATTGGAATGCAGCAAACCTTGTAAACAAAACAATCCTCCTCTGCAGTAGTGGACATTATCAGCAACCTGGAGCTAAATTAAATTTCTGAAATGATATATACGGTATATACATATGTGTGTGTGTGTATATATATATATATATATATATATATATATACACACACACACTTTCAGAACTTTATCTCTAGGTTGTCTGGTTGTTGATGGTGACAACTACTGCATATACAGTATCTATATCTATATATATATATGTATATATATATACTGCATATACAGTATATGTATATATATATATATATATATATATATATACACACACACTATTTATGTTCTGTTATTTTACCTTGTTTACAGAACCACCTTGCTTAGAGAGCACAGTGGAAATATTCAGCCTGAAACATCTATACATCTATTGCCCATTATTTATTTAGTGCTGACACAGCCCACAATCTTGTACTCTATACTCTCTATGTCTTTTCCTGAAAAGCTGAATCATATCTTCATATGCGTCAGATTTTTCTGCAACCTAGAAAATGAATTCCACAAATCTTAATGGGGTTGATTCTGCAGAACGTGCATGGATTTAGGGAATGTAGGGAACAGCCACAAACATTTCTGAAACAAATGTGTCAAGTGTGACCATATCCTGAGTGGGCAGTATCTTTTCACCATCTAGGTAACAATTTATAAGAAGTTTAATATGAATATATGAAACGATATCCAAATATAATCGTTACGACACAGGCATCCCAAGGGCTATAACCATTTTCTGTCTTCTGCCAATGAAAATATAACCGTCACATAAAAATTTAAAATTAGATTCATATAAATTGCTTTGTGGTTAATAGCCGAATACAATTGTATGTATTACATATTAGACTTATTCTGGAATTCCTGTATGTCAGTGATAAACTATCCAAAAGGCTATAATTATATAGTAATCCACATATGATAAAACAAATGTACTTATTGCAAACAAATAATCTTAGTTCTATAGAATGAACAAGACACAACACTTTAGATTTTTTAATTATTTTTATTCCATTGGCTTGGTATTTTTTTTCCTTTAAATTCAGTGACATCAGAAGCATCAGATAAAGTGGAAAATCCAGGATTTGGAGGCAAAGTCATTCATTCTTACATCTGATGGTGAAAATGAACAATATAAAATGTTTTTGAATAGAGTTAACATTGTATTGAAAACGTATGTTCACATTCAGTCTGCTGTGATTTATAGCAGTGTCCTTTTTAGGTAATGTACATTTGTATTTATATACTGCCAAGCACATGCAAACACTTTATAGGACAGACACTAGAATGTAGAGAATTCTAATCTGATCCAGGGAGCAGTGGAACATACATGGGGTCAGCGGTTGTAAGGACTCCGAAACAGGGCAGACAGCACAGTGTTTATCAACACTTCTAACAACTGGATGGATAAACTAAGAACAGATATTTTGCAGTATTTATTTTATATTGTTTACCTGCTGCGCAAGCAGTAACCCTTTCATACTTTGATATTTGATGTAACAATATGAGTTTTATTCATCTCTGTTAAGTCTTTAGTTTTCAAAAACTGACAGCGGATGTTCTAGTCACAACTTTCTTTTCCAATAAAATAATTTAACATGCGGATCATAAAAGGCATTTTTCCTGTGTTTATGAGACCGTATAAATGTAATTCTATGAAAGGAAGTGTTGAGTTGGAAGTTTTCACTCTCCCTTTATGTAGCAAAATAAAGAAGGCATTCCATCTGCCAAGAATAAACCATCCAAGTTTCCTGCCCTCGGTGAATGCATGACAAAGATATAGGGTGGATAGGACCACCTAACAGAATAGGGTTAGACTAGTTTGCGGGTTAGCTTTTTATTGGATCATATTAAAATCAAGATAAAGATCCAGATAATGTCCTTGTGGAAAAACACCAAATGTTTGTAGTAGACACCAATAATTAAAGAGGTTATCCACTATTATTACACTGATAACCTATACTTAGAATAGATCATCAATGTCTGATCGACGGGGTCCAACACCCCTCACCCGAGCCGATCAGCTGTTCTTGGTGCCGGCGTAAGCAGGCATCTGGAAATGCTCAGTTGCAGAACTGCCCCATCAACTGATAGTGGTGACGGAAATGAACCGCACATCTGCGTCCCATTCAAATCAATAGGAGGCGGATGTGCATTACCTGGCTGCCGCTGCTATCTAAAGAAGGGCCGCTTCAGTATTGAGCATTTCCGGCTGCCTGCTACCGCCAGTGATCACCGAGAACAGCTGATTGTCGGGGGTGCCAGGTGTCGGACCCCAGTCGATCAGACATTGATGACCTATCCTCAGGATAGACCATCAATGATAAAGTAGTGGCCAACCTCTTTATGGTGCTACATGCACCAGAAACATGTTGGTGTTTATCTACATGGACATTATCCTAATGTTTATTGAGATTTTATTATAAACCATTAAAAATGAAAGATTTAACTCCATGGAGCCAGATGAACTCTTTACTCTCCCGCATTTTCTTCTGTCTCTGGCAGTGATGCTGTTCCAAGCTTCGGAGGATTGCAGGTTATTGTGGTGAGCTGGCTACCCCTTCTACCTTGTTTCAGTATAATCTGTACCTTTTGTGTCTTCTTTTTAGCCCAGATCCTCCATGGTGACTCCATAGTCATTTTATCTGAAATAGTTTCTTTTTTTATGTTGTTATAAATTGAATAATTTAACACTTGGGAAGGAAAATCATTCACAATGGTTTAGGTTCACCTACAAAATATGTCCATACACTATGCGAAATTCTCATTTACCTGTACGAATATATTTAGAAATAATTTGAATAATCATTATTTTGGTGTTAAGTCATTATTTTAAAGGCACGTTTCACATTTTGTTCATTATTTGTATGCCTAAGGCTGGTTTCACATCAGCGTTTTTCTGCCGGTTGGCAAAAAAATGCAAAACGCATGTTAGCGGATCCTGTTGAATTTGACTTGAACGCATGCAAACTCAAGTGTTATTTACTGGATCCTGTGACTTGCAGTTTATGAGGAGAAAAAGAGAGAGAAAGAGAGAGAAAGCGAGAGAGAGAAAGAGAACAATGCAATGTCAATGGACTTGCGGCAACATGTGTTTGCATGCGTTTGCATGTGGTAGTGTCAGGATCCGTGAGTTGCAGTTTTTTACCTTTTATCAAAAACGCAACTTGTTGCGCTTTTCACCTCCGTCCACAAACTGCATGTCACCGGATCCTGGACATTGTGGCAGTAGCTGCAATGTATTTCAATGGGCGCCAGATGCGGTTTTAACAGTTGCGGCAGGAAGGATCCTGTTTGCTGTACAGAACATGGCCTGAATATCACTCTCACACACACACAGACTCACACACACTCTTACTCACACACACTCTCACTCACGCTCTCTCTCTTCCAGAGCTGCATCCACGCTGTCAGGGCAGATTCAGCTCACTCTCGATCCCATAACTTTAATGCCCGCCCAGCCCCTTTCAGCTCATTCCCGACCACATGACTCATAAACTGCAAGTCACAGGATCCAGTAAATAACACTTGCGTTTGCATGCGTTCAACTCAAATTCAACAGGATCCAGTCACATGCAGTTTGCATCTAATCTGAAACCAGCCTAAGCCGCCAGGAGTGGGTATGAAATACTGAAAAAAATTAGATTACTAGATTTGACATACAAAAACTAATGTAAAAGACTAACCAAAAATCCACCCATCCAAAAGTGTTATAAGGCAGCATTTACAATTGTAGCTTTTGATGTACTTTTTAATGTAGTTTCTTTTCACCAAAGCCAGGAGCAGATGCAAATACAAGAAAATGTATAAAGGAAAGACTGATATTTCTCCTGTCTTGTGTATTCAGTCCTGTAAAAATGCATAAAAAAACTAAATCCAGGCCAAGTCAAAGTCCTGACTTTAATCCTATAGAAATGTTGTGGAAGACACTGTTCATGGGAGAAAAAACATCAACATATCAGAGTTGAAGCTGTTTTGTACGGAGGAATGGTCTAAAATTCCTCCAAGCCGATGTGCAGGACTAATTATCAATTTCCAGAAACATTTAGATGCAGTTATTGCTGCACAAGGGGTCACACCAGATACTGAAAGCAAGGGTTCACATACTTTTGTCACTGACAGAATTTTATTGGATCATTTTCCTTATTTAAAAAAAACTGACTATGACAAGTATTTTTGACTCATATGCTTTATTTGTCTCTTTTTCCTCTATTTTTAGGACTTGAGTGACAACCTGATGTAATTTTAGGTCTAATTTATTCAGAAACTATCAAGCACCAACCTTTCCATTTAAACACTGTAGTTTGCTTCGCTTCAGTTTTGCAGATATGAGCATGCAGGATTGTTCTAAAACCCCAGGCACTTCTCTGTAATAATAAAAAATACATACATTTTACATGCATTACCAATGCAATTTTCTATTAGGAGAGATCTTGAAACATTTCGTAGAACAGATTATTTGAGTGAAATTTTACATTGAATCAACCCTACTAAGCCGCCTATATGTGCACACAGGTCATAGGAAGCTGGATATAATGATTCCTTGATATCTACAATCCAATATCTTATTCCAGATTAATCCATATATTTCTCATAAGTAAATGACCTGTTCCAGGCTATGGATCAGAGACTGATCTGCATGAGAATTTGCGTCCGGTAATTATTTTTAATAAAAGGGGGCGTTACCAGTGTGTGTATCTAGCAAAGAACGGTAGAACTGAACTGTGTCTTCTTACACACGTGCTGCAGCTCTCACAGCTCTGCAGTGCATCAACAATATTACAACACTGGCGGCCTGTAAGATGGAAGACGCTGAAGCCTTGAGAAGATGCCTTCAGATGGTCTGGTTCATTTCTTAGCTTTCGCTTCAATTTCTTGTACTTTGTACAAACCGGGGCATGGCTCCCATTTTCTGAGTTGGCATTTAATCCATATAGCTAGATATATATATTGAGGTCTGTTGACACATAGATAGGTTTAATATTAGAAAAAAAAAACAATCCAGCACTACAAAAGGCTCATTTTATTTTTTCATTAAAAAAATGCCTACAAGGAGAGTACAAAAAAAGGCCATACACTTTTCAAAATTTTGCCCTGTTAATCATAACCTGAAAACTAATATGGAATCAACAGAATTTAAGAACTTACAGAAGGTACACCCTCTATCACATGATCAGAATTTTTTTTTAACCCTTAAAACATCATAATCTTTCATAAAACAGAGAAAATATCAAAAACAAGACAAATATCAAAATCAATAATGCAAAATTAGATTCATATGTTTATTTAATCTCTGTGGTTATGATGGTTCTAACATAAGGCTCTAATAAGCTTCCCGGTGAGAAGGGCATGCCTCTGATCCCCACCTTTTTTAGACAAAAAAAAAACACCTTTCCAGAGAAAAAAATTCAAATCCACTAAGGTTTCCCCTGTGAAAATGCTTGGACACATTAGATGGGTTGTGTTAGCTTCATGTTTGTTTTAATCTGTCAAATGCTCACCTTTCCTTTGTTTTAAGTTTCTCGTAGTACAACCCACATATATCATATTACACAAGTTGCAACAAATACAGCAAACTACAAAATTGCTACTGCAAGTAATTGTTTAATCTCATATTGTTTATCTTGAGTATCCATTTTTACTTTATTTGCTTTTTTTTAGCATATTTACAGGAACCATATTTCTCTCCTCCATATTGTGGAAACCTCAAGGTGTAAGCCATGTCCTACTTGATTCTCGTTTATCCTGATATATCAAACGTGGAGATAAAATTTGAAATAGAGTAGGGGATTTTTTTGCTGAAAAAGGCACCCTTTTTATGATATCCTACAAATAATTATCATTTTGTAATATAGGTAAGAATTTGTTAATTATATTTTTTATTTTATTAATCTCTTTAATGTAAGTAGTTACAAAAATAGGTTTATCTCTATTGTCTTTATAGTTGAGTTTGCCATGAATTTATTTTTCTCTAGGTTCTTTATCCACTAATTGAATAGCTCTATTCAAAATTTAGTTATTGTATCCTCTCTTAGACAAACTATTACGAATATCCTCTCTTTCTTTAATAAAGTGAATATTAGATTAACAATTATGTTTAGATCTTCTTATTTCACCTGCTAGGATGTTCATTTTAATGTGCTTGGGGTGACATGAGCCCGCTCTATGAATTGTATTCCCTGCTGTTGCTTTGCGATATGTTTGTGTAACGAACGATCCTTCCATTTTCTACATCGGCTTAAGAGTCATATCAAGAAAATTAACTGAAATTCTATCCCAACTAAAAGTGAAAAACAAATCATATGGGTTATCATTAAAAGAAGTGATCAAAGAAGGTATGGAACATAAATAGGATGACGGTGGAGGACCAAGAGGAATCGAAAGTTCTGAACACTTTCCTAGATGTCGTCAACCTTTTTACTTTTTGTTCTTAGTAAAGATCAAATGTCATTGTTATCTAGTTATCTACAAGTTTGAGCTTTTTTCCCTGATTTTCATTTTTATTTTTTCCAAACCACTTTGGGTGTTAATGAGTTCGTTAGATCTTTAACAGTAAAGAGAAATTTTTCTATGGGCTCTAATGATGTTGATGATTCAGATTTTCTCGCAGAATGTGCTGTTTTTAATACTCCTCTAACTATGTTAAAAGAATAAATTGCCTATAAGGATCCGCTACAGTTACAGGTAGAATCAGAGCATGTATCTAATAATATGAGTAAAGCTGATCATTTTGTCATGCATAACCAATTTGTTTACACTATAAAAGTGAGGGTTCCAGTGTTAGATAAATTTCAAGAAAAAGTGCAGATGGAACTAAAAGTTTTACATGATGAATGTCAGAAATTAATACTCAAATAGTCAAAATGATAGTTTTTGAAAAATCATTGAATAACTTACAGGAAGTAAAGCGTTGAAAGGAAGGTAAAGGAGGAAGTGTTGTCTTGCTCAATAAAACCCTATATCTCCAAGAAAATCAGAAGACCCTAAGGATGTATCTACATATGAAATAATTGCACTGAATCCCACCATTAAATTTAAACCTGTTCTTCTGGATCTTTTAGATTATGTTTTGTCCATGAATATTTTGTCTAAAAAGGAAGTCAAGCCTATCTTTCACTCATTACTCAAACTACATAAAAATAAATTTCCCCAGCCCACAAGATGGACAGTTGCCGGAAACAGTTCTCTTAATGAACATCTTTTTGCATGGGTAAACTCATTGTTTCATCCAATGGTAAGTGCCCTGGTTTTTGAAGGACACTAGACACTGGAATTGGTCGTGTGGGATGACAGGTGTTTTTGGATCACATGCAACATCGTTCTACACCTGCATCCCACACAATTTAGGTTTGGGGGCGTTGACTGACATGTTAAAGAAATATACATGTTATAGTAGTGATTTGTGTTCTTTCATTTTATTGGCAGTAAGCTACCTGCTTAAACATATTTTTTTATGTTTGATGATAGGTATTATTTACAGCGAAAGGGAGCTTCCATGTGGACTAACGTGTTCCCGTCTTTTGTCCATTTATTTTTTTTGGTGGGAGGATTTAAATATTTTTTCATCGTCTAATCCTTTCTGGGGTCTATTTTATGGTATGGAAGATACATGGATGATATCTTGATTATCTGGTTATCCTTTGTATCTGCCATATCATCCTTGATTACTTCTTTTAATGACAATTCATATTATTTGTTTTTCACTTTTAGTTGGGATAGATTTTCGGTTAATTTTCTTGATTTGTCTCTCAGTACTGATGAAGAAAAATGAAGGATCGTTACACAAACATATTACAAAGCTAAAGCAGGGAATACAATTCAAAGAGTGGGCTCATGTCACCCTAAACACATTAAAATGAACATCCCAGCCGGTGAAATAAGACGATCTAAACATAATTGTTCATCTCAAATTCACTTTATTAAAGAAAGAGGATATTTGTAATAGGTTGTCTAAGAGGGGCTACAATAACCACATTTTGAATAGAGCTATGAAATTAGTGGATAAAAAACCTAGAGAAAAATTATTCCATGGCAAACATAACTATAAAAAAAATAGATAAACTAATGTTTGTAACTTCTTAGCAGTAAAGAGTTTAATAAAATTAAATATAAAAATGTAATTAATAAATTCTTACCTACACTACAAAATGATAATTATCTGTTGGATATCATAAAAAAGGTGCCTTTTTACAGCAAAAAAAATGTCCTACCCCATTTCAAATTTTATCCCCAAGTTTGATGTATCAGGATAAACGAGAAACAAATAGGACATGGCTCGCATCTTCAGATTTCCACAAACGTAGAGGAGAGAAATGTGGTTCCTATAAATAATTACAATTAATTAAATACAATTAATTAATTGCAGTAGCAATTTTGTACTTTACTGTATTTATTGTAAACTGTGTAATAATAGATATATGGGTTGCACTACAAGAAAATTAAGACAAAGGATAGGTGAGCATTTGAGAGATTCTCATAACCATGAAGCTAAATGAAGCTAACAACCCATCTAATGTGTCCAAGCATTTTCTCCAGGAGCACGGGGGAAACCGTAGTGGATTCGAATTTTTTGCTCTGGAAAGATTTTTTGTTTTTACCTAAAAGAGGTGGGGATCAGAGGTGTGTCCTTCTCTACCAGGAAGTGTATTGAATCCTTTTGTTAAAAAAATCATATCCAAAAGGATTAAATAAACATGTGATCTGTATGGTATTATTGATTGTGATATTTGTCATGTTTTTCATATATTGTCTGTTTTTTTATTATGCATTTTTATGAAAGATTATGATGTATATGATCATGTGATAGGAGTGTGTTCTTAAATTCTGATGATGCCATGTTAATTGTTTCAGGTAATGATTAAGAGGACAACACCTCAAAACGCGTAAACCACAATATGAACTTTTTTGTACTCTCCTTGTAGGCATTTTTTGTAATGAAAAAATTAAATGAGCCTTTTACAGTGCTGGCCAAAAGTATTGGCACCCCTGCAATTCTGTCAGATAATACTCAGTTTCTTCTTGAAAATGATTGCAATCACAAATTCTTTGGTATTATTATCTTCATTTATTTTGCTTGCAATGAAAAAACACAAAAGAGAATGAAACAAAAACCAAATCATTGATCATTTCACACAAAACTTCAAAAATGGGCCAAACAAAAGTATTGGCACCCTTAGCCTAATACTTGGTTGCACAACCTTTAGCCAAAATAACTGCGAACAACCGCTTCCGGTAACCATCAATGAGTTTCTTAAAATGCTCTGCTGGAATTTTAGACCATTCTTCTTTGTCAAACTGCTCCAGGTCCCTGAGATTTGAAGGGAGCCTTCTCCAAACTGCCATTTTGAGATCTCTCCACAGGTGTTCTATGGGATTCAGGTCTGGACTCATTGCTGGCCACTTTAGTAGTCTCCAGTGCTTTCTATCAAACCATTTTCTAGTGCTTTTTGAAGTGTGTTTTGGGTCATTGTCCTGCTGGAAGACCCATGACCTCTGAGGAAGACCCAGCTTTCTTACACTGGGCCCTACATTATGCTGCAAAATGTGTTGGTAGTCTTCAGACTTCATAATGCCATGCACACGGTCAAGCAGTCCAATGCCAGAGGCAGCAAAGCAACCCCAAAACATCAGGGAACCTCCACCATGTTTGACTCTAGGGACCGTGTTCTTTTCTTTGAATGCCTCTTTTTTTTTCCTGTAAACTCTATGTTGATGGCTTTTCCCAAAAAGCTCTACTTTTGTCTCATCTGCCCAGAGAACATTCTTCCAAAACGTTTTAGGCTTTCTCAGGTAAGTTTTGGCAAACTCCAGCCTGGATTTTTTATGTCTCGGGGTAAGAAGTGGGGTCTTCCTGGGTATCCTACCATACAGTCCCTTTTTATTCAGATGCCGACGGATAGTATGGGTTGACACTGTTGTACCGTTGGACTGCAGGGCAGCTTGAACTTGTTTGGATGTTAGTCGAGGTTCTTTATCCACCATCCGCACAATCTTACGTTGAAATATCTCGTCAATTTTTCTTTTCCTTCCACATCTAGGTAGGTTAGCCACAGTGCCATGGGCTTTAAACTTCTTGATGACACTGCGCACCGTAGACACAGGAACTTTCAGGTCTTTGGAGATGGACTTGTAGCCTTGAGATTGCTCATGCTTCCTCACAATTTGGATTCTCAAGTCCTCAGACACTTCTTTGGTCTTCTTTCTTTTCTCCATGCTCAATGTTGTACACACAAGGACACAGGACAGAGGTTGAGTCAACTTTAATCCATGTCAACTGGCTGCAAGTGTGATTTAGTTATTGCCAACACCTTTTAGGTGCCACAGGTAAGTTACAGGTGCTGTTAATTACACAAATTAGAGAAGCATCACATGATTTTTCAAACAGTGCCAATACTTTTGTCCACCCCTTTTATGTTTGGTGTGGAATTATATCCAATTTGGCTTTATGACAATTTTATTTTTTTTTGATTGAAGACAAATTAAATGAAGATAATAATACCAAAGAATTTGTGAATGCAATCATTTTCAAGAAGAAACTGATTATTATCTGACAGACTTGCAGGGGTGCCAATACTTTTGGCCAGCACTGTATAGGGCTGGATTGTTTTTTCTTTGGATTGGACTTTGCTGTCGGGTGTTGATCTAGAGCAGTTAAACAGTTGAGCTGGTTTTCCTATTTTTCCAGATTTAATATTAGAGATATTACTGTCCCGATTGGGTACACCTTGTCGTGGTAGGATGGCTTTTATGCTTTAGATCAAAATGGTATTAACTAAGTACCCTATTATTTTTACATTTACTATTATTATTTATTTTCTTACAATGGGGTATTTTTTTATTTTGATTTTATCTCAGGTTTTCTATGATAATTGGCCACAGTGTGAACATGCACCTACACTTTGCACGTATACCAACATATGGTCTAGCTCATTTTTTTTTGTTTGTTTTTTGTCTCCCTTTACTATACTATTAAAAAGAAATGTGTAAATGGCATAAAGAAAGTAAAACACATAATATTAGCAACAGGGCAGGGTTGTACCGTACAACTTGCGGTGTTAAGTGACTACTGATCAACTACATTCAAGCCAATCAGTGGTCATTTAATAACCTGTTTTCACAGCACAGTATGATCTGTAATAGATCAGTAAAAGATCATTCTTTGCACATGATTTTTGCAGCACTGTTTATACAAGATTATATGCTGTCAAGAATAATGAGTTAAGAAAACTTAAAGGGATAGTCCACTACTCTGACAACTCCTTCTCAAACTCTATGTTTCCCGCAGTAAAAAAACAAAAGCTATACTCACCTCAGGTGCTGGTGCTGATCCAGTGGGGTTGTAATTGGCTCTCCCGGGCTTGCATGGCATTGTTATGTCACACAATCCCTATGGCAAATCGGTTATGGCTTCACTGTCCACTCTTTGGGACTTATTGACATCCGGAGGAAGCAAGAGCTGTGGCTGCTCTCTCTTCCTTTGGATGTCTGATTTATCTGAAGGAGGAGACCGTGAAGCCACCACTGATTGGTCGCAGGCATTGCATGACATAACAATGTCATGTGAGCCCCAGGAGGGCCAGTGTAGAAGCCTGAAACAGTTTTTGATTTTTTTTTGTGTCCATTTATCCAGAGGAGCAATTTTGAGGTCAGACACTGATATAGAGAGGACTTGGCTCGGAGTCTCCATTCAGTTTCATTTTAAAGGTGTTTAATGGAAGCTAAGGTCAGGGTTCTGTGAAGCTAGACAACCTCTTTAACTCCAAATGTAGCCAAACATTATGCTGTGTGCACTGTGGCACACTAATACTGGAAGACTTAGGGGTACTTTGCACGTTGCGACATCGCTACTGTGATCTCGTCGGGGTCAAATCGAAAGTGACGCACATCCAGCGCCGGTAACGACGCCTCAACGTGTAAAGCCTAGAAGCACTGATAAACGATCGCAAAAGCGTCGAAAATCGGTGATCTGTGTAGTGTCGGTCATTTCCATAATTTCGCTGCAGCGACAGGTACGATGTTGTTCCTCGTTCCTGCGGCAGCACACATCGCTGTGTATGAAGCCGCAGGAGCGAGGAACATTTCCTCCTTACCTGCGTCCCGCCTGCAATGAGGAAGGAAGGAGGTGGGCGGGATGTTTACATCCCACTCATCTCCACCCCTCCGCTTCTATTGGCCGCCTGCCGTGTGATGTTGCTGTGACGCCGCACGATCCGCCCCCTTAGGAAGGAGGCGGGTCGCCGGCCAGAGCGACGTCGCAGGGCGGGTAGGTACGTGTGAAGCTGCCGTAGCGATAATGTTCGCTAGGGCAGCTATCACAAGATATCGCATCTGCGACGGGGGCTGGACCTATCGCGCTCGGCATCGCTACAATCGGCTAGCGATGTCGTAGTGTGCAAAGTACCCCTTAGTGATCCCCCAAGAACAGTTGATTATCAGACAGAAGAGGCGGATCACAGGTGCACAGTACACTCTTGAAACCAAAAATGAGCTACAAACAACATTGGGTAACATGACGCTTGGGCAGGAGTAGAGGTAGAGAACACACATCTCTGCTTCTTCTCCTGCAATGCTCCTATGTGTGGGTGGTGCGCTATCCAGTGTTACAAGGTCTGCACCGGCACCAGAGGTGAGGAAGTCACCACTCGCCAGACACAGGACCTCTGACTTTTCATTTTCATGTGTAGTATTCAGTTATAAAAAAAATAAAATAAAATGAATGTTTTTAAAATTGTTAGCTTGTCAAGTATAACGCTAAGAGAAAGGTTTTAAAGGGAATCTGTCAGCAGGTTTTTCCTACCTGATCTGATAGCAGAATGATGATGCCAATGATATATATTGCTTAGTTCACTGAGTGCAGCAGTTCCAACACAATAAGATTTTTTAGATTTAGCATGTAGCAGAGTTCAGAAAGCTCTTCCTACACCAGGTCCTGTATATACATTTCTATATACAGTTAACTGCTTATCACAGCAAGGTGCGTGCTGGACCTCTAGCTGACCTACTCTGGCAATGTTAATCTCCTGAAGATAAAACAAACATTCCAGGTACATACAGTGTGAAAAGAGACACATCATCACTGAAATGTCTGTGTTATCCACTGCAGCATTGTTGTCTTTAGATTACATAGAAAAAACCTGCTGATAGATTCCCTTTAATTTTTATAATCAACTGTTTTAAGTCAGAATGTTCCAGTTAGGCTCTCCTAAAAATGCAATAAAAATTTTAAATAACCTGAAACTTTGTTACATTTTAGCCGCTGAATGTTCAATTTTAAGAAACATTCAAAGGTTTTTCCCCAATATAATAAAGGTATTGCATACTATCCTGCAGAGTGGCATCCTTCCTCCATTTACAATGCTGCGTCCCCCAGCGGTCGCATGTCATTATGTCAGGTGACCACTGTGACCCATCAGTGGCTAATGATTGGCTGCAACCTTTTGTATTCCATCAGCACAAAAGTCTGTGAAGTTTATTAAATCATGGAAAGTGCAGCTGCCAAGAAGTGGTTATCGACTATTGGGAAAACTCTTCTTAATATGCATAATCATTGTGCCCAAAAATACATGCAATGCAAACAAAATATATAGACAAGATAGAAATGTGAAATGGTTTTTACCAAGTCACACATTGAAGATTGACAGAATGACAGGCTATAGGGTAATTATGCTACTGGGTGTGAAATAGTGCATTTCCTAAAAGCAACTGCTGTCTATCTTTCTGCCTCTTCCTCTCCCTCCTCCTTGTTTTCCTCCTTCGAAGACATCTTGGACAACAGCTGTAACCTAATATCTCAGTTAAGATGAAAAATCTGTTTCATCATTACCTCAGGTATATAAACATCCTTATTATTCTGCATTTAGACAATTTGATCTCAGACATTAAATAAAAAATGATCAGTGGTCTTTTAATAGAGTGTTTAATCAGGCCAACCGCACTTCCATGAGCACAGTACACTCGTTAATTTAATCGTTCTTTGTGCATAGAATATCATTTTTCTCAGCAGTACAATTCTTATTTTTTTACCAGGATGATGTGCCACTGAAAAAGATGATTTTTTTTCCAATAAGTTTACAAATAATTTCACCCAACAGAGGAGCATTTTGCTCTCATGTTGGTTGATTGTCATTCCTAGAAACACACTATCAGCTAGTCTAAATGGATCCTTAATAGTGGTGAGCGAATCCTAAATATTTGGGTTCGGGTTATTCCAGTATTCATCACAAATAACAAACCTAATGAAAGTGAAAGAGGAACTAGAGCATTTTTCTTGAAGATTTTCCAGAAAAATGCTCGGATTCACCATTGACGTGTATTAGGTTGGTTGTTTGTGATGAATCGTGACGAACACTGGAATAGTACTAGGTATTCGGCACAAATAAATCAAACCCGAATATTTAGTATTTGCTCACCTCTAATCCTTAGAGTTGTAGAAAACAAATCAATACATTAGGTACCCTTTAAATAAGTGGTTTACATAAAGATCCATTCTGAATGACTGCGTATATTAAACCACTCTTTAAAGTTTCTCTACTAAAAGACCGAAAATTCAAGTTTCACTGAAGTCAATAATAATTCTCTAATCATATAATCATACTCAAGTGGTTCATGAACCTGAAAGAGGCTTTGGCTAGTCTATCGATATGAAAACATTATAGAAACCACTAGAAATCGCCATCCCTAATTTTGCAGGGATAAAACAAATGTTGGTCTCATTCATGTGGCAAAATGATTATTTTTATTATTTTCAGTCCTGGTAGTTGTCATTTAATAGGGTCCCACAAAAGTACAAGTTAGGTTCTAGAGTTGGAAGATAGTAGATTACAGGAAATACCACTCTAAGCCTATTTGTTATGATTTTATAGACTAAGTATACAATATTTTTTGTTTAAGAATGTATTTTATTTTGAGTTATAGGGACTCAATTCCCCTACAATAACATAAAAATGCCAATGTTAATTACTGCTTCATAAATTAAACAGCATGAAAAAAATGTGATCAATTTATTAGCTCACCTAAGATCTCCTTGGCCTGTGAATCCAGTGATTTAAAAAGCAAGCCCTTATTCTAAAAAATATTAAAAGTCATAGTAAAAAACATCATAGTGCAAAAAAGAGAGAACAAGGTGGCCTAGAAACCCCTTCCTACCCATCCCTGTGTTGTAATATTGTGTAATATGATTTTATAAAAAAAAAAGTTTTATAACTTACATGTTCCCTATGTAAATAGGAGAGGGTCTAGTCCCCTGGGTGTTGCATCGCCCCGAGGGCATTTGCATGCTTGTGGGCGCCCTTGTGGGCGTGATACCACAGATTTACATGAGTGACGTCACCATCAGCTCCTGAAGCTGACATTCGCACATTCGCATGGAGATCCCGCACAAGCGCGCTTGCCATTCGCACAGCCTTCATACCCAGGTGTTTACTTGACGGCTTTAGACATGGTCTGCACATGGTCGGAACTGCAGGAGTCTTCTGATCATGCGCAGTGCACTTGTGAAGCCGGCAAGTAAACACCCAGATATGAAGGCTGCAAGAACGGCAAGCGTACATGCGCGGGATCTCCAGGAGCTGACGGTGACGTTGCTTCTGTAAATCCATGGTATCACGCCCACAGGGGCGTGATACCACGGAAAGCTCCTGGAGATCCTGCACTTGTGCGCTTGCTGTTCGCGCAGCCTTCATATCCGGGTGTTTACTTGCCGGCTTCACAAGCGCATGTCGCTCATGTAAATCCATGGAATCATGCCCACAGGGGCGTGATACCACGGAAAGCTTGCAAACACCCACGGGGCGATGCAATGCCCAGGGCACTAGACCCTCTCCTATTTACTTAGGGAACAAGTAAGTTATGTAAGTTATAAAACATTTTTTATAAAATCATATTACACAATATTACAACACAGGGATGGGTAGGAAGGGGTTTCTAGGCCACACAGCACCCTGCTTGTAGGTCAGAATGCATAAGGGACCTGTGGCGCCCCTGACCTGGTCAGGCACCACTGAGTACTGCACCCATGCTGGGGACAGTACAAAACAGGTAATCCAGAAGGCTGACCGAGGTGTGACTACACAGGCGCATAGTGATCAGGTCTCACACATTTACCTTTGAGAGGACCCCTGGGGATCCCAGGAGGGGGCGAAGCCTCCATCTCCACTCGAGGGGTGTGGTAGAGAGCCTGGTTGCTAGGTGACGTAGGCAAGAACAGGAGAGGAGGGAAGAGTGAGCCGAAGACAGTTGAGTGGTGAAGTTCAGGGAGGGCAGAAGCAGACCCTGTAGCTCTACACAATTCTGACAACGTACGCGCAGTGACTACCGACGGGGGAGATCGGTCACCTGGTAGTGCTGCCCGAAATCCACCCACGACTAAAGAGAGAGCAACGGAGTGGAGAGTAAGGAGACTGTCAGGGAGATACCAGGCCCAAACGGGTAACAGGTCCCGGTGCAGGGATAGATCCACCTGTCCTTTGCCAAACCTGCATGAGGGGGCACTTTACACCCCCAAGACAACACCACAGAGTCCGCAGCCACGTAGCCAAAGTGAGGGCCCATAGCTCACAGGAGGCAAGCAGCCGGAGTGACCTGGTCCAGGCTACAAGCAAACGGGCCAAAAAGAAGGGGAGAGAGGCACCAGCAACTTCCCTGGGCGACCCCAGCAGGGCTTCAAGCAGGGGTTACCCCAAAACACAACGGGCTAGGGAAGGCGAGTTGGTAGCCACCCTCACCAGTCAGCCTGAAGGACACCTGGTTCCAGCCTGGTTCATCCCAGCTACGCCCGGGTTACTCACCCTGCCACCATCAGTGAGTAAAAACCCCTGAAAGACATCCTGCTTGTGCGTGTGAGTCATTCTGTGACTTGTAGTTCCACACACCTACACGGGACCCTGGGGCATGCCTCACTCTCAGGAGGCTATTACAACTGACTGCACCTACTATCAGCCCCAGGCACCCCTAACCTGCAGTGGCGGTCTCCACTGACCGCAATTCTGAGAGTGGCGTCACGACAATCAAAATAGAGGATTTCCTACCTGTGACAAGATCCAGCCGCGTGGAGTCCCTGAAGGTAATGCACCGCTGCACCGACACCGAACCTCGGGGCCCCACACATCTGGCGTCACGAACAGGATAAGGACTAGACCTGTTCAGACAGGTGACCATGTGCCTGGGCGGTCCGCTTGGAAAATTGGAAGCGCCGCCATATTGCCACCATGAAAAGCGCGCTGAAAAACAACAGCAGCCCGCGCTGGGAGAAGTTACCGCCCACGAAGAGGTGTGGCTACCCAGAGATCCCCTGAAGGGTCCTGGCCTCGCAAGTGATGAGAGCGGAGGCGTTCAGAGACGTCGGGAAAGAAAGGGAGCCGGAAGCCTGCTGCTGAGAAAAGATCTGCAGAGCAGCGACGACACGGTGAAGATGGCGTCTGAAGATAGGAGCCCAGAGCCAGGTTCTGCTGCCTGGTGGTCCTGGGAGCTTGCCCAGTTCAGTAACCGACTGGAAGCGAGGATCGTGCAGCAGATCCGGGAAGGACGTGCGGAGCTGCAGGAAATCGCTGAGGCAGTTGAGGCCTATGAGGAGAGAGCCGCGCTACGAGTGCCCCACAGGACGGCTCAGGTCCCGATGGTGGCACTGATGGGTGAGTCCTATATTGCCCCTGCCAGCGCGAGTGCCCCGACTCCTGCTGCCACGCCCGCGGTCCCTGAAGAGGCGCCCGGCGCGGCAACGCTGAATCAGGCCGCAGAAGCGCCCAGCCCGGCCCGCACAGATCCCATCGCAGCTGCGACGCCAATCCAGGCCGCAGAAGCGCCCAGCCCGGCCCGCACAGATCCCATCGCAGCTGCGACGCCAATCCAGGCCGCAGAAGCGCCCAGCCCGGCCCGCACAGATCCCATCGCAGCTGCGACGCCAATCCAGGCCGCCGCAGCGATGCCCTGCTCGGCCCGCCAAGACCAGGCCGCTGCCACGCCAGGCTCGGCCCGCCAAGACCAGGCCGCTGCCACGCCAGGCTCGGCCCGCCAAGACAAGACTGTACAATTATTTACCCCGGCCTGCCAGGTCAGAGCAGACACCGCTCCCCAGCCCAAGGAAGTCCCTGCTAGGAAGTCCCTGCTGGGGGAGGACCCCGAATACTGGAAGCTGAAGGCTGATCTGGAGGCCCACTTCCCAAAGGAGATGGTGGACCGGTATCTGCTCCCTCCGCATACTCACAGGAAGACTCCTGCAACATTCATGCCAAAGGGTCCCCCGCCCTGGCCTGCTGATGAAAATCCATCCCTAGCGCTGCCACAAGAGGAGTGCCCAGAAGAACTAAGGGGGAGGGGAGGCCAGGAAGCTGAGAAGCTGACCCCAGAGCCATCAGCAGTGGATGCAGCACCAGTCCAAGAGCCAGAGATGCTGCCGTACTCCCGCTGGGATGAAGAGGGCCCGACATCCTCCGCTGAGGAAGATTTATCCAGATACCTCACCTGGGAGCCTGCAAGCGGTGAGGTGGCAGCCAGGCAGGACCCAGCCCGCAGGACACGGCGCCGCAGCAGGATAAGGGATCCACCTGCACAGCAGTCTCCCGAGGAGAAGGACAAGGTCACGGCCAGAGACTTAGAGGAAAAGCGGTCCTTGAGAAGGGCCAAATCGCAGGTCAGAGGCCCACTTTGTCGAGGAGTTGTAGAAGACTTCAGTCTAAGGTCTGGATATGGCTTTATAGTAGCACCTGGTGTAAAAGAGGGCATCTTTGTGAACAGAAGGGATGTGAGAGCACATTTACCTAGAGGACATCCAGGAAGAAACCTACAGATAGGAGACTCAGTAGAATTCACAAAGCACCAAGGAGAACGCGGATGGTACGCACTAGATGTCACACCCTGCCCCAGAAATCCCTACAGTAAACCTGCTATCTCAACAACAGAAGATGAAGATACAGAAAAAGAAACAGACGACAGAAACATAGAAAATGTCAGGTGCCAAAGCCCAATAGGCAAAAGCCCTGGTGGAACGGAGTAGAGAAAAGTAAAGAAAATTACAGCAGTTTGAAGTTTGCAACGTTCAAGTTTAAGCACGTGCCCACATGAACTTGTGTGAGAAACCCTTTTACACTTTAACCCATGAACCTTAAGGCTATGAACTGGCTATAGCCACAAACTCTCGCAGTGTTTATAGTTACCCCAGAGGTACAACCACTACCAGGGAGCACGCCTGTTTATGGGGCCTGGCTCTCCACCACAAAGAGGGTACCTGGTCAGCACCAACTGTGGAGGCCGCCTCTACATCCTGCCAGAAGAGGCTGAAGGTGCGGCTCCACCAGGCCAGGTATACCCTGAAACCACCAGACCATGAAAGCCACCTCTACATCCTGCCAGAAGTGGCTGAAGGCGCGGCCAACGGGAGAGGCAGATGGGAAGAAAGGTCTGGGGAAGCTGATGGCCCAGACCTGGTTACCAAAAGAAACCGGTGACCTGCCGCCTGAGAGGGTTTAGGGTGGGTTAACGGACTTGAGGGTGGAGGGTGGTGATGTATGGTACCTGATGGTTTTAAAACGTTTTACCATGTTTTACTGTTTTACGCATTTTAAAATGTTGTCTTGCAGCCCGAGGACGTGCTGGTGATAACTAAGGGGGAATGTGGCGCCCCTGACCTGGTCAGGCACCACTGAGTACTGCACCCATGCTGGGGACAGTACAAAACAGGTAATCCAGAAGGCTGACCGAGGTGTGACTACACAGGCGCATAGTGATCAGGTCTCACACATTTACCTTTGAGAGGACCCCTGGGGATCCCAGGAGGGGGCGAAGCCTCCATCTCCACTCGAGGGGTGTGGTAGAGAGCCTGGTTGCTAGGTGACGTAGGCAAGAACAGGAGAGGAGGGAAGAGTGAGCCGAAGACAGTTGAGTGGTGAAGTTCAGGGAGGGCAGAAGCAGACCCTGTAGCTCTACACAATTCTGACAACGTACGCGCAGTGACTACCGACGGGGGAGATCGGTCACCTGGTAGTGCTGCCCGAAATCCACCCACGACTAAAGAGAGAGCAACGGAGTGGAGAGTAAGGAGACTGTCAGGGAGATACCAGGCCCAAACGGGTAACAGGTCCCGGTGCAGGGATAGATCCACCTGTCCTTTGCCAAACCTGCATGAGGGGGCACTTTACACCCCCAAGACAACACCACAGAGTCCGCAGCCACGTAGCCAAAGTGAGGGCCCATAGCTCACAGGAGGCAAGCAGCCGGAGTGACCTGGTCCAGGCTACAAGCAAACGGGCCAAAAAGAAGGGGAGAGAGGCACCAGCAACTTCCCTGGGCGACCCCAGCAGGGCTTCAAGCAGGGGTTACCCCAAAACACAACGGGCTAAGGAAGGCGAGTTGGTAGCCACCCTCACCAGTCAGCCTGAAGGACACCTGGTTCCAGCCTGGTTCATCCCAGCTACGCCCGGGTTACTCACCCTGCCACCATCAGTGAGTAAAAACCCCTGAAAGACATCCTGCTTGTGCGTGTGAGTCAGTCATTCTGCGACTTGTAGTTCCACACACCTACACGGGACCCTGGGGCATGCCTCACTCTCAGGAGGCTATTACAACTGACTGCACCTACTATCAGCCCCAGGCACCCCTAACCTGCAGTGGCGGTCTCCACTGACCGCAATTCTGAGAGTGGCGTCACGACAATCAAAATAGAGGATTTCCTACCTGTGACAAGATCTAGCCGCGTGGAGTCCCTGAAGGTAATGCACCGCTGCACCGACACCGAACCTCGGGGCCCCACAGACCTGACAGGTTCCCTTTAAAGTGTAACTGTCATTTCAGTTGAACTTGCGGAATGCCTGCCTGCCTCTAGCTTCTCCCACCTCCTGCCCTCTCCCCCCTTTAGATAAAACGTTATGAGCACCAATCATCTCCTAGCTCAGTAACATGAAAGTCTGTATTCGCTGAATACAGAATTTACTACTGAATACAGAGTTTACAGAGGACAGAGAAGCATAGATACATCTCTGATAAGATATATTACAAACATTCTTGGTTTTATGTGTACTGTTGATTTATGAGAAAAATATAAATTGATGGTTACTTGCTAAAGCAGGGGTCCCCAAACTGTGGCGGCTCATAGATCCATGATATGTGGCCCACAGCTATCTTCCAGCTAGGTGCCTAAACAGCAGGTCTAGCACACGACTATGAAGAGGAGGTCTCAATTTGGGGACTTTTGTGAGTAGCTTTACATAAAAGAGCAGATCTAAATGGGGGTATGGTAGGAACCAGTGGATCATGGTGTACTGCCATTGTGTGATTTCTGTGGAAAAGCTTCTGCTGCCATTATAGTAGTAATAGGGATCTGGGTGTCTCTACTATGAGAGGAGCACGAGCTGGATGTGGCTCGCGACCCTCTCTCAGAGCTAAATGTGACTCACGAACCTCTCACACATCAGGATGTTGCTCTCAAGATCAGAAATTTTGGGGACCTCTGCTCTACGGCTATGTGCACATAGAGTTTGAGAAGATTCTTGGAGTGGATTCCCGTCTAAAAATGGTTTAAAAAAATGCTTGAAAGACGTTTTATTCATTTCATCATTTCAGATGTTCAGCCTTATGAGCTGTTTTTTTCCACTATGTCTTTAGAAAAACAACTGGTGGGAAAAAAGAAAGTGCATGTATTATTTTTTTTTTTAAGTGGCTACTGATGAAACCGTCTCCAAACTAGGCACTGTCCAAATGAAAAACTCCAAAAATACTCCTTCTGGAAAAAAAAACTTCTTCCAAAATGCTTTAAAAACCTCTTCCAAAACGATTCAGGAAATGAAAAACTCCTTCAAAAATTCACCAAAAGTAAGGAGCATTTCCACAGAAAAAACTAAATTTTTGAACACCTTAAGAAGTCTCCCTGTGCACTAAGGTAACTGAGGGATTCAGCTCATATATAAAAGTTTACAATCCTCCTTCAAAATCTAAGATCTGAACAAGAGTAAAATGTGCTTCCTATTGTAAATAATAAGCAGCAATAACTTTATATTGTCCTTCATTTTTTTGCTCCTGTCATTATGGTACAATGTATATATCGTTATACTAAGGACACCCCATTGTCCACAATGTTTGATACATTTGAAACAAAACATGTATTAAAAGTGGCAGAACTTTTACATATCTTCATATCCGTTTATATAACTAATCAGTGATGCTGACAGAGTCCCTTCTACATCCAAAGTGAAAGTGTAAATTTTCATGAGTTATAAATCTGGGATCTCGTTATGATGTTTCTATAAAAGACTTTAATCTCCATAAACCTCATGAAAGCACAACATGTGGTGTTACCTAATGAAATAGCCAGCGGAGACAGCTTTGAGTATAAAAAGAAGAATTCTTACCACTAAAAACTAATCAGGATACCACTGCCCTTACAGGTTTCATCATTATTGAGCATTATATAATTAAAACTATCACTAAAATATATAGCAGAAGTGAAGATTTTTCTGTAAATACCATAGAACTTAGAATTGTATAATCCTCTTCACTCTTTAGTCCTTGATTCCTAGTCATGGGCTCCCGTGAAGAAAGCATCGAGCTGTCACTCTTATAGTATAGTGTTAACTGAGTAACCAACTGCCTAAAGATGCTTCACGTAGAGGCAACCAAAAGACAACCACTGTGGCAATCTGCAGATTGTGAAGAGTGGAAGTTGCTTTTAGCTGTAAATGTTCCCATCAACTGGGTAGTGTTACATGCAATCATGAGGGGCATCCAATTTGGGGAACTCCCTCTCTATGAAGTCCAAACACACTCTGCAAAAAGAGGCCTTTTGATAGAGAATCGATCAGTAGAGGATAGGGCTGAGCGGATCCAAACTGTAAAAGTCCGGATTTGCGTGGTTTCAAAGACTTTCAGGTGCAGGACCAGGATCCGGGATTCCGGGTGCACGATCTGGATCCGGCACTGGGGAAAATAATTGAATAATAAAGAAAAACGGAAATAAAACAGCGTTTCATACTTACCGAGACTCGGTGTCATGGCGGCACACTGCTTCCGGGTCGCACATTCACTTTCTGTACTGTGCATCGTATACACACAGCTTTCCGTGTTTTCCCCGCCCACCGGCTGTCCTCTTGTCTGTGATTGGTTGCAGGCAGACGCGCCCCCAGCCTGTGACAGTATCTGCCTGCCGTGCAGTCATTGCGGCTTAGTCATTGTCTGCTCAGCCAGCGGTCGTGCTCTATGGTCGTGCTCTGACATTGTACCACCGGCACAGGCACACACGTCTGACAGGAACATGCATGTGTTTCTAAGTACATGCATGCTCATGTTCAGAGAGCGGCAGGCTGTGCCAGGTGCTGTCATGCCAGACTCGCACGAGTCTGACAATCGCATCACCAGCACAGCTGTGCCCACTTCTCACAGGAACGTGCATGTGTTTCTGAAACACATGCACGTTCACCATACTGATCCACAGACACATGCACTGCTTTCCCTGCTCACCGGCCGTCCTGCCACCTGTGATTAGTTGCAGTCAGCTGACACGCTGACACTCAGGGTGGAGGCGCGTCTAACTGCAACCAACTACATGCGCCGGTGGGTGGGCAAAACAATGAATATCGAATTGTCGACTCTGGAAGGGAAAAGCATGACCCGGAAGGAGTTTGCTGTCATGACACAGCCTCGGGGGAGTACACCCCTCGCGCTCCTACCTTCCATGCCCTCCACAAATGTCTCTGGATTCTGGTCCCCATAGACTTATATGGGCACCGGAATCCGGAGCAGATCTGGATTTTTTTTTTCAATCTAGCAGTGATCCACCGGTCCCGGATTTTGGCAGATTTGATCAACTCTAGTAGAGGATCAAATTTAAGTAATGTTTCCTGAAATTTGCAGATACCCGCAAGTTCAATTACTTTGTGATTTAATTTGCAAGGATGACCCCAAAAAAATCTCTGGCACCATTTCACACACTCCTGAGGACTCAGAATGCATTAATGACATCAGGCATAGCCTTCCACATAATGCCCTGCAAGGATTACATCACATGATCTAACGTAGCCAATCACATATTTTCCAGTCAATGAAAGTCTTTCAGGCAATATAGAATAAGGTCTCCAGCACTCCAAAAGGTTAAAAACTATTTATCGAAATTCGTTTAAAAAAATCCAAAAATCATGATCACAGTGGGGGGATGACACATCAAAGGAAATACGACATGTTTCGGCTAATAGCCCCTTACTCCAGGATTAACCTTGTATGTCCAATGTGCACACAGATATACTGAAGGATCTCATAGCATTTTGGAGTGCTGGAAACCTTATTCTATATTGCCTGGAAGTATTGCACCAGCATCGATCCTGACTTTGGACTATTGAAAGGGTGAGCTGAATCTATTTTCCTATTTTTTCTGCAATTAAAGTATTTCAGTATTTATGATATAGCAGATTTATTTGCCGAGAATTTACTTTTTTGGCAAAGCTGACATATTTGAATTTCAAATGATCCACCCAACTCTAACTTTCAGGATTGCTTAATAGTGATGAGTGAGCACTACTATCCTCGGGTGGCTAATACTCGTAATCAGAAGCTGGATGCTTGGATGGGCTCAACTCATATGCCAAGTGTAATAGAAGTCAATGGGGAACTTGAGAATTTTTTCAGAAGATCTTCCGTAAAAATGATTGACTTCCATTATACTCGGTACTCGAGTCGAACCCATCCGAACATCCAACTGCTCATTACAAGTTTCAAGCACCCGAGCATGGTAGTGCTTGCTCATCAGTATTGTTTAACAATATGGTTATGAGAATTAAGGTGTAATCCAAGTCATGTGAAACCATTCTGAGAGGCAGCTGTACTGCTAAAACAAATACATAAAACAAACTCACCCTCCGCACCAGTGGTGTATCTCTGCCACACCGATACATTGTTTACACTGGCTGCAGATGTCTCAGCCCATATACCCCACATGACAGCTAAAGCCAATCACTGGCCTCAGCAGAGAAGCAGTGCTGGAACAGAGCATGAGTAAGTATTATTTAATTGTTTTCATAGTAACATGGAAAACCTCTTTAATCTGATTAGTTCTCAGTCCATACATTTTACTGTAGATAACTTAAAGGCGTTCTCTACTACTCGGACAACTCCTCAATCTGAATGTTTGCACACAGTAAAATAAAAACACCTATACTCACCATCCTGGCACTGTTGCAGTGGTGTCGGCTCTCACTCTGGTGAGGCACACGTGAAGTTGATACATCATGCAAGCCCTGCACCCAATCAGCTCTGGCTTTACTTATTCATCCGAAGGTGGGAACAGTAATCAAGAGGAGATGAGTGGCCTACTGCAGCCATGACTTCCTCTTGATTATTTATTTGTCTGAAGGAATAGAAAGTAAAGCCAGCGCTGATTGGGTGCATGGCATGCATGATGTAACAACTTCACGTGAGACTCACCAGAGCAAGTGCCGACACCACTGGAACAATGCCGGCATGGGAGGTGAGTATAGGTGTTTAAAGGGGGCAAACATTCAGATTGAGAAAGGGTTGTCCTAGTAGTGGATAACCCCTTTAACAGAAGACAGATACTTGACAGTTCTATTCCACAGTATCTTGACAGAAGGTATTTCACTGTCAATGCTGTTCAGGATTGGTCATCAACTTGCAGCAAACCAAATGAATCAACAAAAGGGGTAGATATGTTGGCAATAAAAAGAGGAAATGGCTAAAAATGATCAAGGCTGGTGTTCTTGTAACAAGTTCCAATAGGTTTCTATACTTTGTGGCGGAATATTTTATGGCACCAAAAATATTGCTAGAATGATACATTATAATGACAGAGGGTTTTTTTACAAAACTAAATTTTCTGAGCTCATGAAATCTCTCAGTTCCTAAGTATTTTGTTTTAGGATCTGTTCACATTGACGTTGGAGACTTTGTTCACAACCTGTATCTCAGATTTTATCAAATTTGATGGAAATATAAGAACTTATTAAAATCCACCACAATCTTATATAAAATTGCTTAGGACATAGTAGTTTAGCAGCTTAGTCCTATGTGTTATAGAGGAGACCATTCACTGGATTTATTAAATTTAAACTGAGCGCCTCTTCCAATTGCCACTGTTCATCTGATTCTGCAGCAGTTTTTATTTTTACTTTTTTTAGTGAAAATCTATTCTAACTTATTTTATCCAATGGTAAAAAAGCAAATTTTGCCTTCAACCACCTAAGCATATACCTCCAGAAAATTCTTCTGTGTCCATCTGTGATTTCTCCTCTGGCAGAAGTTCTGTGGTATATAATGTTGTAACGGAGGGGCACAGAAAAAACATTAAAAATTGTTCCAGAGTCAGTGAAACAGCAGCAATTGGAGAAGGTACTTAGATTAGATCAAACAATCCAGTGAAAGGTATTCTTTAAAGAGAATCTGTCACCAGGTTTTGCTACCCCATCAGAGAGCAGCATAATGTAGACCTCGATTCCAGTAATGGATTACTCACTTTTGGTTATAAAATCACTGTTTTCTCTTCTACAGAGCTATCAATTCTCTAAATGCTGAGCTCTCTATAACCGCAACCACACCAGTATCCTGTGGATACTGTGCATAGGCAAAAAACTGACAATCATGGACGCAGGGTTATACAAAGATAATGAAGGACTACATGGCTGTAGTTTTACTAGTCCTCTAGTGATAATTTACTGTTGATAAATCAATGAATTTATCAAAACTACACTAAGCAGCCCAGTAACTGATGCTGGAAACAGAGCCTCAGTCTCTACATTATGCTGCTTTCTTAGGTGGCAAAACCTGGTGACAGATTCCCCTTAAGTGAGAGATAATGTCACTCTATGACATGAAGTAGTTGAGAATCTTATTTAGTATCCATTGATGTAGTGTTCCAGTGGTTTGTTGAGCTGTCTGCTTTGTCCAGAGGTGTACTCAAAAGGCACAAGTTCCAGAAATTAATGGAAGAAAAGAAACAAGTATCTACCACCCATACCTAACACCCAAAATAGCTTAGGTATCAGCATTTACAGTCTACTACTCATCCGAGCATTGCATCCAGTTATTAACATGCGTAGTCCTAAACACTGACTTTTTCCTATGTTGGCTCAAATGATTATTATAGCGCCATTTATTCCATGGCGCTTTACAAGTGAAAGAGGGTATACGTACAACAATCATTAACAGTACAAAACAGACTGGTATAGCAGGAGACAGGACCCTGCCCGCGAGGGCTCACGGTCTACAGGGAATGGGTGATGGTACAATAGGTGGGGACAGAGCTGGTAAACAGTTAATGTGAAAAATAAGACAAAAACATCCAGTGATACTTCCTCATATGCTTCTTACTTTTAATACTCTGCTGCCTGATATGGCAAAAATAAACCTGAAAAACTATGGAGGTATCTCAAAATCGGATAATCCCCCACGACCTTTTAATAATCACGTGGCAGTAGATCATCAAAAACTCCAAACTCAACTGTTCTGGCCAGGTACTTCCTTTAGCCATTGATGAGCCTGTTCACTTTTATGATTATTTCTACATTTTTGTGTTTGCAATTTATGTAAAACATATATTTTTTTTTGTTTTCTCTATGACAAAAGTCACAATGATAGTAGTTGTAAAAGGGCAGTTTTCCCTGAAATATTTTTCATTGAAATCAAACATAGAGCTCAGACAATCATGTTGGTAATTAAATACTGTACAATACTGTTACATTGTTTTGTGTAAACCTTGTTACAGTATTGAAGAGATACACAAATGAAGTTGTGCAGCTCAGAATACAATTAGTTCTCTCCAGAACAGCATTTTTAAATGCGTAATTTGATTTTTAAATTAGGTAGCTTAGACTTATTTTCTACTTTAGACTGAAAACAAAAATTGGTGTGAGAAGAGAATTAAGAATAGTGCTTTGAATTATTTTGCAACTATTCTCCCCACAAAATTTGGGAGCATGCAGATGTATTTTTCTGGATCAAAAAATATAGATTTAACTCATAGTTACAGAAAAACATAAACTATGAACAATTAGATTATACACTTATTTTTGTAACAGTATTTAGTGGACTAATGTTTTAATTTTATTTTGATCTCACTGTATAGAGCTCCAGTGCAGACATTTTTCAATTTTTTTCCCCTCTTGCTTTTTTCATCCCCCAACTTCTCAAAACCATAACTTCATTTGATTTTTCCATCAACATTGCTGTTTGCGGCTAATTTTAATTCATTGTATAATGTATTGGAAAACAGAAAAAAAAAATACTTGTGTGAAATTGAAAAAGAAAAATACAAATGCCCTCATAGCTTTTTAGGCTTTATTTTTATGGATATCACTGTGAAGTTAAAAAAAAAAATCATATTAATTTGATTCAACAGGTTAGGTTAATACAGTTATGACAATTCCAAATGTATACAGTTTTGTGAGTTTGTGTCGATATACTCTAGAGCCATTACTTTTATACTTTTCCACCAATGGAGTTTGGTGGGGTTTTATTTTTGCAGAATGAGCTATAATTTTTACTGGTATCGCAGATAAGTATATATGGGTTTTTGATCACTTATTCCATTTAATTTGGGAGGCGAGATGATCTAAAAGCAACAATTCTAGCATTTGTTTTCTGTAATTTATCACGCAGCATAACTAAATTGATATTCTGTTAGTCCTAACCGCTACAGATGGGGAGATACAAATGTGTTTGTTATTGCTTAAATTTTCTTTAACTAATGAATAGATAATGGGGTTATTTCAATTCTTTCTTTTTTTGTTTGACCAAAACAAGGAGTTAAACCATTAAGAATGGTGCCAGCTCCGATCATGGAAGTTAGAAGAGTTTGTCAACTGAATTAGGCTTGCAAGATAAAACAAGGCACTCTTCAGGGTATACTTATCTTGGATATCTACGGTTTGGAAACTGACAAGTGCACCTCCATTTCTAGTACAGTGGCTGTGCCTTATCCTGTAACAACTGAATTAGGCTGACTTCACATGTTCAGTGATCATCCGTTAGAATGGATATAGCAGCAATCCATTTACAAAAAAGTTGTGAAGCCACAACTTTTTTGTGAGGTTTTAAAAAAAAAAAATAAAACAAACTGATTTCAGCTGGATTTGTTTTTGTTACATTGAAGTCTATGTAAAATTGATATGTTAAATAGCCACCTATAATCTTCCATTTGAAACTGATCTAATAAGTAAAAAACAAATCCTTTTCAAATGATAGAAATTGGATGGCTATTTAAGAAATCTCATTTCCATAGACTTCAATGTTAAAAAAAAAGGATCCAGCTTAAATCAGTGTTTTAAAAATTGACAAAAAAGTTGTGTCTGCACAACTTTTTTGCCCAGGGATTTCTGCTGGATACCCTGTAATGGATGATTACGGGACATGTGAACAGAGCCTAAGGGCTCATGCGCACATAACTGCTGAATATGCTGCAGTGATTTAACAGCACATGTATGCGTCAAATCGCCGCAGAAACACTGCATAATAGTTGCAGTTTTTCTGTACAAAAAAAGCCGATTTCATGTGCTATGGCTGCTGCCCCCACCATAGACAGAGTGGGAGCTGCATCCAAAGCGCACGGAATAATTGACATGTTCATTTTATGAACGCACGGATTTGGGTCAAAATTTTAGCACCCAAATTGCTGTGTTCATAAAAGCATCGTGCGCACGTCTCATGCCCAATCTTCATAGACTGTGCTGGGGACGCAGGACGCATGCATTTACACTGCAGTGCTATACGCAGCATAAATGCATGCTATTACGCAATGTGCGCATGAGCCCTAACACAGCTGGCACCTGCCATGAATAGAGTGCGCCCAACTTTTAAGCTTAACTTCTCACATCCGCCATACATATAAGGTGGATGTCATTAAGGGGTTAAAAAACAGCAAAGGAAAAACAACACAATACAAAGAAAACACAATCAGAAATTAGAAGCAATGTCAGGCAATATTATTTTACTGAAACAGCAATAAATGGAGTTGAAAAATCATCAGGAAACAAATTTAAATCTTTACTAAATATTTATTCTTAGATTTTTTGAAAAAAGTAATATCAATTTAAAAGGAAGGTTTATTAATTTTCTGCCATCGAACTTCAATGACTGTACAAAAATACAAGAGACTAACTAGAAATATCTATGTATGTGTCAAGTGTGTAAAGTGTGTCAATTCTTATATTAAAGTGCTTTAAAATAGACAACAGTTTATATAAGATAACGTTTGCTATTTAGTTTGCAGCAAACAAAAAATGTATGAAACTGAACTACAAGTTCCTATTAAGGCTATATTCACACGTTGCATCATTTCTTTCAGCATTTTTGTACCTTTTTTTAACCACTGAAATCTATGATAAAGTGTAAAAACGTAACCGCTGCTTTTTTGCTACGTTTTTGCTGCATTTGTGGTGAATGAAATTAACTTTATTTTAATTCTTAGAAGAAAATGAGCTAAAAAGTGTACATCTTTATTATACTATAAGAACATTAGCAATGCAACTGTTATAACACAAAGAAATATATTTTGTTACCCGACATTATATGGTTTATTTTCTATGAAAAGCTATAAAACAAGAATAATCAACTCCATATTTATACATTACTAATAGGTAAATGTATTATACTGATTATATATATAAATCTATTCTATGATACGGATAGTATACAGTTGTGTTTTCTTTTTCTAAATCGAATCAGATTTTATGTTTTTAAACAGAAGGTCCCAACAACAGAAAGTCACAGTTATGTTCAGAAATATTAACATTATCTTTAATTCTTAATATTTTAGTAAAAATTTGTTTTATTCTTTGTATTACTCTACTTACTTGTGGTTGTAAGTATTTGACAACTTTATTGTTGGTATTTGACTACTATTAACTAATAATTCTGTAATATCTCTAAAAAAAAATGACCGATTTGTTGCAGAATTTTTTAAGTTTGAATATCAGAAATATAGGAATGGATTGTTTCTATAGCTTTGGACAGTCTCAGAAATTTTTCCACGTTTTCAACAAATTATTGCGTGAATTCAGGCTAAAAGTTCACTTTTTACCTTCTCTTATTCTATTCTTTTTGACAAAATCACCTGACGTGTCTTGTTTGTAACCATGCTTGTACCATATGTGGATAAACTTCCATGGGCCACTAGATGAGTATCTTTTTCACATATATTTAGCTGATTTACCTGTTTGTAACTGTACTAGAAAGCATAGTCACCTCGAGACATACAGTTGTGTACATTTGCACTAAACATGCTATAAAAACCAGCCGTAAAAGTATTCTTCACTTTAACTCTCACTTTTGAGATTCTGTGTGATTAATTTGCGGTATGATTTTTCATAAATGTACTGATATCTTCCAGTGTCTAACAATATGTTCACACGAAGCAGATTTGTTGCAGAAACTTGTGCTCAATACATCTTAATGAGGTGTGTAACAAAACAAACCCTATATTTTCAAAAATAACAGTTGCACTCAAATAATGGGGAGAGGAAGAAACTGAAGGATGGGAAAAGTGAACATTGAAATGTAAATATGCATTACTGTGCAGAAGACAAAAATTTTTATTTATTTATTTTTTTTAAAAATGAGTTACTTTGCAAATAAAAATGGCCAATTTTACTAGAGTCCAGTTACCACGCCAAGGTGTAACTCTCAACTGGATACTAATCTAATTTCTGCCTCTCCTCATGTCCAAACTGACCACTTATATGGGCTAGAGAAGGACCTGCAAAAGAAAAATTAAAACACCTGAAATAACTGGGAGGAGTGCGCAGACAAAGGACATTACTCCATAATACAAAATAGAAGAATTGCCGGCACTTCCCACACTTAAGGTCTGAACTGGTGCAAACTGAACATTACATGTTATCCAAAATAACAGCTGCACTCAAGTAATGTGGAGGGAAAAAAACTGAATGATGTGAAAAGTGAACATTGAAATGTAAATATGCATTACTGCCCAGAAAACAAGAAATTTTGTTTTAGAAAAAATGAGTTACTTTGCAAATAAAAATGGCCAAATTTACTTGAGCCCAGTTACCACATCATTTTTTATTTGCAAAGTAACTATTTTTTTCTAAAAAAAAATATTTCTTATTTTCTGGGCAGTAATGCATATTCACATTTCAATGTTCACTTTTCACATCCTTCAGTTTTATCCCTCATCAGAGTGCAATTCTAATTTGGGATATCAAAACAAACCTACACATGCTGCAAAGGCAAAATTTCAGTTGCCGAAATTTCTACTAAAAATCTGCCCCTTGTACGGCTGTAACCTGGTATGAACCCTGCTGTAAAACCTGGCCATGTCGGTGAAAATATTGAGTCTTGTTAAGTTTATAGGTGTATTTATCACAAGGCTGGCCTCATAACAATCCTAAATTGTTCATAGATCTCGTTACTTCCTCTAGAACTTTAGCTTTTTCTATTTTATTGGTAAAACATTTAATCAAATGTCTGGGATTGTGATAATGTAGGACGAATGGGCACGTAAGTGTGAATATGCAAAGTAATGAGACATTTTTTACCAACTATATGAAGTGAACTGAACACTTTAAAAACATTTTAGACCTGCATCAGTTTTAACAATTGGTCAGTTTGGATTCTTATTACAGGTATTTTGATAGCATTGAACCACGGTGAATTTAGTTTCTATGTGTTCTCATCTTTGTAAAATAAAACACTCATCTTGCCAAAAATGTCTATTTCAGAATTCTGTTTACACTCAAAGTCATAATCATAAATGTCAGATATCTGTCTGATAGATAAGACATATTGGGATCAGAAAAACTGAATTACACAAATTTATGCTAATGCTGTTCTAATTGGTCTGAAATGTGCCCAAAACAGTTTCAAATATTTCCAATTGCTAATTTAGATGATCGACACTGAAAATATTGTTTCTCTATTTCCCGACTACCTATCTCTGCCGATTTTTGTACCTATTCAGCTGGATGGAAACGTGGTCAAGGGATATAAAGGAGAAATTGGTGACTAGTAATTATGCTAAGATCAAACTTTGCTGCTAAAATCTCATGAAGTGTCCACACACATATCGGTTAATGCTATTAGCAACCTGCCGTAACCCTCAGTCTGATATAATGCCGCACAACCAGCTCTACCCTCACCTACTGTATCCTCACCCATCCCTTGTAGACTGTGAGCCCTTGCGGGCAGGGACCTTTATCCTCCTGTACCAGGCTGTACCTTGTATTGTTTATGATTATTGTACTCGTCCCTATTATGTATACCCCTTTCACATGTAAAGCGCCATGGAATTGATGGCGCTATAATAATAAATAATAATAATAATATTTTATAAATGACAACTTGCAAATACATTTAAAAAATAATGATAAAAAATAATAGACAAACACATAGTAGCTCATGAATTATTCTGTGCATTTTAGAATATAAAATCTATTAACCATGCCGAAACATCAACAGAAATGTGTACTTTTATTGCAAAGGTTTTATGAGCCTGTATTAAAAGTTTTATATAAAAAGAAAGAAATAGAATTTTTCAACACAAGCAACATCATTATCATTTCATTTACCATACTGATATTAGGGTATACAATATGTTATAGAAAGTGACTTGAAGATATATTCATACCCTATCAACTTTTCTACATTTGTTCACATTACACTCACAACCTTAAATGCATTTTATTGGGATTTTATGTGATGTAGCAACATTAAGTAGCATGTATTTGAGAGGTGTAAAAGAAATAATACATGGTTTTCTAAATATTTTAAAAATCTAAATCTGAAAATTGTGATGTGCATTTGTATTCAGTCCCTGAGTCAATACTTTGTAGGACCACCTTTCACTGCAATTACTGCTGCAAGTCATTTAAGTTATGTCTTTACCAGCTTTGCACATCTAGAAGCTAACAGTTTTGCCCATTCTTCTTTGCACACTAGCTCTAGCTCAGTGAAATTGGATGGAGACGTCTGTGAACAGCAATTTTTAGGTCTTGCCACAGATTCTCAATGGGATTTAGGTCTGGACTGTGACTGGGCCATTCACACACATGAATATGCTTTAATCTAAACCGTCCATTGTAACTCTGGCAGTATTTTTAAGGTCATTGTCCTGCTGGAAGGTGAGTCTCAAGTCTTTTGCAGCCATTTTTAGACTAAATGCAAAACGCTAGGTGTAGTGGAAAACTAAGACTGCACATCACCCTGAAAACAACATCCCACCAAACATAATGAGAATGCTTTTCTTTAGCAGGGAAAGGCAATCCTAAAATAAAACCTGTTCGAATTTGGAGGACAAGTCAATATCGTGCATTCTTTCTTATGTTCCTTCAACCATTCCTGAACAGGTTTTTTACTAGTGGCAGGGAACGTTATTACTAGGGAATACCATTACAATGAAGGCATATACTTAATATTCACTGGCTTGCTTTCTTCACAATGTGCATGCTAGTGACATCTCTTTACTGGGTAACTAATTCACAGACGATAGACTCTTAGATCATGTAGATGGCTATGTAACTATTTAGATCATGGCACCTTTTTCCTTTGCTCTATTGTATTGGACCAGACATGCTAGCCTTTTTTTTCTTGTACAATAATAAACCTTAAGGTACTGTCACACATAACGAGATCGCTAGCGAGATCGCAGCTGAGTCACCGTTTGGTGACGCAGTAGCGATCCCGTTAACGATCTCGTTATGTGTGACACTTACCAGCGATCAGGCCCCTGCTGTGAGATCGCTAATCGTTGCAGAATGGTCCAGGCCATTTTCTTCAAAGGCGATGTCCTGCTGTGCAGGACACATCGCTGTGTTTGACACTGTGTGACAGGGTCACAGTGACTGCTGAGATCGTTATACAGGTCGCTACTGCGACCTGTATTGTTCCTGCATCGCTGGTAAGATCTGACTGTGTGACATCTCACCTGCGACCTCCCAGCGACTTACCTGCGATCCCTATCAGGTCGCATCGTTTTCGGGATCGCTGGTAAGTCGTTGTGTGTGACTGGGCCTTTAGGCACACATGTCCTATACTGACATCCCTGCATGAGGAGCAAGTTGGAGATATTAGTCTTGGTGTTTTAAATGACAAGGCATTTTGTGTTATTTTCTTATACCCTACTAAGTAATTCTGAATTAATAAAGAAAGTACCCTTTTCTGGATTTTCATCTTTTAGCCAGAGTGAAAACTTACTGAAAAGCAAATTACAAAGACAATCTATTTATCTGGATTGGCAATATGTAATGCCTAGTTTTCCCTGTAATGGCACCGCAGAAAAACTAAACACCTACAACGTGGTTTCCGATAGACTGACTCTTGGGGCTATTAACAGAAGGACACTTTTTAATCGCTTATTGTCAGAGGATCTTTAAGGAGTTCACAGGCACGGGTGGATCGCGGGTTCACCTGTACCTGCGAGGCACACATCTGCTGTACAAATCAGCAGCAGCCAAAGGTGATTACACTATGGTGGCTTAGGACATAACGTTACAGCCCACGGTCAAAAAGGGGTGAAAGGAGTTAGCCTCATTTTTTTAAATCTGACCAGCACCCATTCATGATGTTATAACTCTGGAACACTTCAACATATCCCAGTGATTCTGAGAATGATTTTTTTTCATGACATGTTGTATTTAATGTTCCTGGTAACTTTTGGTCGATGTCATCTGCATTTATTTATAAAGACATTGGCAAAAAAAAAAAATTTTCAATTTTCAAACTTGCCCATCAACCAAATAGTTATACCACATCAAATTGGTTAATAAATAACATTTCCCACATGTCTACTTTACATCAGCACCATTTTTGAGACATAATCTTTTTAGGATAAGAAGTTAGAAGGGTTAAAACTAAAGTTTATCAGCGATTTCTCTTTATTACATCAAAATTTACAAAACAATTTTTTTGGGACCACAATTTTTAACCCCTTCACCCCCGGCCACTAAAACACCCTAATGACCGGGCCATTTTTTGCAATTCTGACCAGTGTCACTTTGACAGGTTATAACTCTGGAACGCTTCAACGGATCCTGGCGATTCTGAGATTGTTTTTTCGTGACATATTGTACTTCATGTCAGTGGTAAATTTAGGCTGATATTTTTTGCGTTTATTTGTGAAAATTTAGGAAATTTTGCGAAAATTTTGAAACTTTGAAAATTTATGCCCATAAATCTGAGAGATATGTCACACAAAATAGTTACTAAATAACTTGTCTACTTTACATCAGCGCAATTTTCGAAACAATTTTTTTTTTTTCGTTAGGAACTTAGAACGGGTCAAAGGTCATCAGCAATTTCTCATTTTTCCAACAAAATTTACAAAATAATTTTTTTTTAGGGACCACATCACATTTGAAGTGACTTTGAGAGACCTAGGTGACAGAAAATACCCAAAAGTGACCCCATTCTAAAAACTGCACCCCTCACACTGCTCAAAACCACATCCAATAAGTTTATTAACCCTTTAGGTGCTTCACAGGAACCAAAGCAATGTGGAAGGAAAAAATGCGAATTTTACTTTTTAACACAAAAATGTTACTTTAGCCATAAAATTTTCATTTTTACAAGGGAGAAAAGAGAAAGTGCACTCTACAATTTATTGTGCATGTTCTCCTGAGTACGCTGATACCCCATATGTGGTAAAAATCAATTGTTTGGGCGCACGGCAGAGGTCGAAAGGGAAGGAGCGCCATTTGAATTTTTGAACGCAAAATTAGCTGCACTCATTAGCGGACGCCATGTCGGGTTTGAAGACCCCCTGAGGTGCCTAAACAATGGAGCTCCCCCACAAGTGACCCCATTTTGGAAACTAGAGCCCTCAAATAATTTTTCTAGATGTTTGGTGAGCACTTTGAACACCTGGAGGCTTCACAGAAGTTTATAACGTTGAGCCGTGAAAAGAAATTTTTTTTTTTTTACCACAAAACGGTTGCTTCAACTAGGTAGCTTTTTTTTTCACAAGGGTAACAGGAAAAAATGCACCATAAAATGTATTGTGCATTTTCTCCTGAGTACGCAGATACCTCATATGTGGTAGAAATCAAATGTTTGGACACACGGCAGTGCTTGGAAGGCAAGGAGCGCCATTTGAATTTTTGAGTGCAAAATTAGCTCCACTCATTAGCGGACGCCATGTCGGGTTTGAAGACCCCCTGAGGTGCCTGAACAATGGAGCTCCCCCACAAGTGACCCCATTTTGGAAACTAGAGCCCTCAAATAATTTTTCTAGATATTTGGTGAGCACTTTGAACACCTGGGGGCTTCACAGAAGTTTATAGCGTTGAGCCGTGAAAAGAAAAAAATGTTTTTTTACCACAAAACGGTTGCTTCAACTAGGTAGCTTTTTTTTCACAAGGCTATCAGGAAAAAATGCACCATAAAATGTATTGTGCATTTTCTCCTGAGTACGCAGATACCTCATATGTGGTGGAAAGTAATTGTTTGGGCGCATGGCGGGGCTCAGAAGAGAAGGAGCACCATTTGACAGCAAAATTGGTTGGAATCATTAGCGGACGCCATGTCACTTTTGGAGACCCCCTATGGTGCCTAAACAGTGGAGCTCCCCCACAAGTGACCCCATTTTGGAAACTAGAGCCCTCAAATAATTTTTCTAGATGTTTGGTGAGCACTTTGAACACCTGGGGGCTTCACAGAAGTTTATAACGTTGAGCTGTGAAAAGAAAATTTTTTTTTTTTACCACAAAATGGTTGCTTCAACTAGGTAGCTTTTTTTTCACAAGCCTATCAGGAAAAAATGCACCATAAAACGTATTGTGCAATTTTTCCTGAGTACGTAGATACCTCACATGTGGTGGAAAGTAATTGTTTGGGAAAATGGCGGGGCTCAGAAGAGAAGGAGCTCCATTTGACTTTTCAAACGCACAGACGCAGTGCACTGATCGGTCGCTGCAGGATGCACGGTCGGATGCGATACAAAAAGCGTCGGGGATACGTAAAAAAAAAAGTCACGCCAAAAATTGACCATGGATGCAGATCCGTTATGCGCATCCCTGATTAGCGCTCGGCGGGACGCACGGACGGATGGGATACAAAAAGCGTTGCGGATACGGAAAAAAGTCACGCCAAAAATTGAGCAGGGATGCAGATACGTTATCTGCATCCCTGATCAGCGCTTGGCGGGACGCATGGACGGATGCGATACAAAAAGCGTCGGGGATAGGGAAAAAAAAGTCCCGACAAAAATTGAGCAGGGATGCAGATACGTTATCTGCATCCCTGATCAGCGCTAGGCGGGACGCACGGACGGATGCCATACAAAAAGCGTCGAGGATACGGAAAAACAAAGTCACGCCAAAAATTGAGCAGGGATGCAGATACGTTATCTGCATCCCTGATCAGCGCTCAGCGGGACGCACGGAAGGATGAGGTGTAAAAATGGACAGGGGATACAGAAAAAAAAAAAAGTTATACTCACAGTACCCAGAGGATCACTGACCAGAAGAGCTGCAGGAGGAACAGATCGCAGAGAGATGGACAGCTTTACAGGAGCAGCAGGCAGATCAGCCGAATGCCCAGGAAGAACCCAGTGATGGAGGCAGATGTGATCGGCCCGGTGAAGACAGGTAAGAGGACGTCGGGGGAGAGGGGGGTGGTGAGAGCAGAGGGGGGGGAGAGCAGAGGGGGAGGGGGGGAGAGCAGAGGGGGAGACAGGAGAGGGAGCTGCAGAAGCAGAATAGAGATAATGGGGGAGGCAGTCAGATCGCGGGGGGAGCAGATCGGGATGTCGGGGGGGAGCACATCGGGATGTCGGGGGGGCAGTTCGCAGGGGGGCACGGGCAGGGGCTAACACGGCAGCGCGCAGGGGCACCACGGGAGCGCGCAAGGGCTGCAAGGTGAGCACAGTACTCACGTGCAGCAGGAGCGGTGACCTCAGCTACGGCGGCGGCAGCAGCAGCGGTGGCGTGGTACCACAAGTACCAGCCACTGCACGCTGCAGACCTGTTGGGGGAGGGCTCGCAGGCCAGCACAGGCCTGGGGAGGGCGGCCACCGGCAGATCAGACCGCCCCACTGCACACTGATTGGAGCGATTGCGCGTCATAGCACGATCGCTCCAATCAGTGCTGCAGGGGGCGACATGTTTGAGGTCCACCTATGATATGCTGCAGCAGCTGCGGCATCTCATAGCTGGATCTCACAGTATTGCACTAATTCGGGCATTATTTTTGCCGAAATTAGTGCGAGCGATGTGGTTGGCGGTTCAGATTTGAACAGCCAATCACATCGATCGTCGATAGGGGGTGGCGATGCCGCCCCCCCTGGGGTCAAGCAAAAGTCCCCTGCTGTAAGAAACAGCAGGGGACATCATTTGAAAGCCGTTGCTATGGCCACGGCAATCAAATGAAGTTTAGGCAGTAAAATTACGTCCCTGGTCGTTAAGTCACGTTAAAATAGGACGTAATTTTACTGCCCGCGGTCGTGAAGGGGTTAAAGTGACTTTTAGGGACCTACGTGACAGAAAATACCTAAAAGTCACACCATTCTAAAAACTAAAGGTGTTCACTATAGTAGTTAAATAAAGCGAACGTTTCATAGATCGGGTTGTTCCGGACGTAATGGTGCCAAATATGTGTAACGTTTATTATTCTGATCACTGCTCACATGTATTACAATAGACATGTATTGCAATTTGAGACCTGTGAGATCACACTGACAGATGGCCTGCTAGGTCCTGCCTATGGCTGGACCTAGCAGGCAACCATACTAGGCATACCATTTGGTCATTGTTTGATCTCCGGGTGCCATGACAACCATCAGTTCCCTGTGATTTCATCACAGAGGGGGTAGATAGTGTTGAGAGAGGGAGTGCACCCCCCACACCCTTAAAAATGGCGTGACTGCTATCGATCGCGGCATCTAGAGGGTTAATCAGCCAGGGGCAGCATGCACGCCATCTCTGGCTGTTATTGTAGAAACTCGCCTATTAGCTGAGCCGAGCTCCTGCAGCGATCATACACGATAATGCTGTGATCGGTCAGTCACATTGACTGACCAATCACACCAATCTGAGTACCAGGACCTCTGACATGGGTCCTCGCACCTCTCCATGTGACGGTCTGCTGTCAGTGATAGCTGCCGGCACGGCATCATTCTGGTACAGGTTGATACTGAAACACCTGTTTCCAGGAGAGTGGTCTTCACTTGGGTGGATGCTGTGAAGGGGTTTTTCTTCATCATGGAAAAAATGCTGTGATCATCCACCACTGCTGTCTTCCATGGCCGTCCAGGTCTTTTTGAATTCCCAAGCTCACCAGTGTGCTCTTTTTTTTTTATAAAATGTACTGAACTGTTGATTTTCTTTTTCTCTTCCATTGCGAGTTCCTTTGACTGCATGTTGTGGGTTCACAGCAACAGCTTCTAAATGCAAATGCCACACCTGGTATCAGCTCCAGACCTTTTATCTGCTTAAATGATGATTGATTTAGAACTTAATAGCTCATGCAGCCCATTAAAGATCTGTTGAGATAATTGTCCAATTACTTTTGGTTCCTTGAAAAAGAGAGAAAAGGAGACAGCTATATATTAAAGAGCTGTGATTCCTAAACCCTTACTCCAATTAGGATAGGAATGCCCTCAAATTAAAGCTGAGAGTCTGCTCTTTGAGCCCATATTGACTATATAACTGTAAATGGAGTATGTTTTGGTAAACAACTAAAATGGCAAAATTTGTGTCACTGTCCAAATATTTCTGGAGCTAACTGTATATACTAAGAAAAAAATTGCATAATATGAAGTTGACAACTGCTGAACTACTGGCAGAAATGACAGAAGTGAGATTCCCAACCATGTTTAAAAGTTCAATCTCTCCTATTCTCTCTCCTTTATTGGCATTCATAGCTTAAATAATTCCCCAGTGATGCCTAATCATGTTCCCAGGGCTCCTCATAATCATATTTAATGAGTCACTGTGTCTGGCAAAGCAGAAAATGATCAACTGGTGTTTATTTTAGTGACAGAATATAGAAACATGAATGAGCAACCATAAAATTACATATATATGTATTCAATATTGTAGTAATTCACTGATGAGACACGATTACACATAATGAATCATGTTATGTTCTTCCAAACTATTTTTAAGGGAGCATGCAATAGTACTCATTCAGGTTTCGCACTGACAACACATGATAAAGACAGCCACTCTCCCTGTTTCTCTCTCTCTCTGTATATATATATATATATATATATATATATATATATATATATATTATACATAGTAGCTGATCTGCAGTTTTCCGTTAACCCTAAGGGTATGTCCGCTCTGAGTTTTTTTTACATAGATTTTGCAGAATATCTACTTGATAATCCACATCAAAGTGTATTCAATGAGTAATTGTATTGATCTATGATGTGGTGGGAAAATACTCTAGGAAAACTCCACTTTGGGCAGTCCCTACTTGTTTAATCTGATCGATAAATGGCATACAGTCAAACAAATTCCAAATGCCAAAATTATGTTTTTTGGTAGCCGCAAAATGCAATAACAGGCGATCAAAACATTGCATCTGCGCAAAAATGGTAGCATTAAAAAATTCAGCTTGAGATGCAAAAAATAAGCAATCACTGAGCCATAGATCTCGAAAAATGAGAAAGCTTTGGGTTGCGGAAAATGGCTCAAAAAGTGGGCCATTTTTTTGGACAAACTTCTGATTTTTTTACCCTCTTAGATAAAAGGAAACCTATACATGTTTGGTATCTACGAACTCATACCAACCTGAGGCATCACACTTACACATCCGTTTTACCATATAGTGAACATGGTGAATAAAATATCCCCAAAATAATCATGCAATCGCACTTTTTTGTTTGCAATTTTTCTACACTTGGAACTGTTTTGCTGTTTTCCAGTAGACTATATGGTAAATCATATGGTTTTATTAAAAGTACAACTCATCCCGCAAAAAACAAGCCCTCATATGGCAATATTGACAGAAAAATAAAAAAGTTAGAGCTCTTGGAAAAAAGGGAGCATAAACAAAAACTATGAAAAACTGAAAATTGGCCGGGGGTGAAGGGGTTAAAGGGTTAAGGCAGAAAGACCCACAAACCAGAAACAACTGAATTCAGCTGCAGTAAAGGCTGGCAAAGCATTACACAGGAGGAAATTCAGCGATGGTTACATCCATGGATCCAGACTTTAGTTAGTCATTGCCTGCAAAGGATTCTGTAACGTCACTGTCCTGCCCTCCTCCCCACGCAGGGACGTCAGCTCTCTCACCTCTCTGGACCTCCTGTGATGTCCCTTCCCCACGCCATGCTGCTGCCTTCCAGAGCTTGTGTGCACAACACAGGTTTCCTGGTTTTGCCCGAATGACGGGCACGAGGCCACACCCCTTTTTTTAGATCCAGTGCACCCTAACCCGTAAGTGCCTCTCAGGTCAGCTGAGATGCTGCAGGTACTTAAGGCACCTTTTCTCTATGAGAGGTGCCTAGGCAATAAGTTAGTCACATTGCTAGTTCTCAGGTCCACTAGTGCTGCTGTTACTGATATTGTACTGTGTGCTGCTGCTGCCACTGGTTTATATTTCAGTGTTGTGCCAGTTTGCTGATCTGCTGATGCCGCTATCATCCATGCCAGCCAGCTAACATGATATCCGCCTCTGAAAGTATCTATGCCGATCGCTGCTGCCGTACGATCCATACATCTCGGACGGATCCACTACTCTGCCTGCTGCCACTTCTACCTAAAGACCGTACTGTGCCCATGGTGCCAGCTGCCAGGGTACTGCTGATCCCCTGGGACTGCCCTCTGTCGGCTGCTTACCAGTGCGTGGACCTGCTGCCACCTCCAGTGGCAGTAGTGAAGACTCGGCGGCCGGTCCAGTCTGTTCCCCCAGGCACGTAACCTTTGGTCCAGTGGACCCACTAATACAGTGCTCGTCCTGCGAGCATAATGGATTCTCTACAAAGTATTAAAAATTAACATTTTATTTACAATAAAGTAAATTTGTCCAATTACTTTTGAACCCCAGAAATAAACATTTCACAGGATATTTTTGTTCAATCTTTTAATTTTAACCTGAAAGTCTACGCTTCAATTACATCTCAGTTGTTTCACTTTAAATTAAAAATAGTGGGAAGCAGAGGCCAAATCACGGAGACTCTGTCACTGACCAAATATTTCTGGGCCCAACTGTATGTATATTCTTAGTATGATATGATGTGACTAGTATTGTTAAAATGTAAGAAAATACTAGAAAAGGAGGCATTGCCTCTTGCCATAGTAATGAATCACGTCTTTGGCAAGTGCTGATCCCGGCATTCATTCCTATAGAACTCAGCATAGAATGACTTCAGTTGATTTACAACTGTTTGCTCATACAGATGCATTTACAGTATAGTGTATTACAAAATGTACACCATTATAGATCTTGATTGTAAGTGTAAAGTCTGTGCAAGGAATGTAGCTGCAGGCACCAGCACTAATCCATGCTACGTTCAGGTGTGTCCTGCATTCCATGCTTTATTTCTGTACAACAAAAGTCACTTTGAAAAGTCCTACATGAGGAAATTGTGTTGTATGCTGCTATTTAATGTTTGGGAATTTTATTAGAACAGTAAAAAATAAGTCTATTGTTATATTTCTCAATGGACTATGTATTGTGCTTAATTCTGAAGCCGTTTATCTAAATTCCATGGATCACTTAAGTATCTGTGGAGGTGCAACTATTGAGACGCCCAAAGATCAATAAAACTTATTATCCCAGACTCCTGCCCCATGTCTCTGCCCTGGTCTTAGTTGTTTGGCTGCTGTCATGATATCATAAATGACATAGCAGTGGTCAATCAGTGAGCCCAGCAGTCTATATCGGCAGAGCCTCTGAACTCTCTGATTGGTTGCATTGCTGTCAGAAGTTGTTTGCGTTCAACAAACTTTTACCCATAGGCTTTTAGCCTTAAAGAAAACAAACTGAACTTCAACTATTTTCCCTGGGAGCAGTGCTGTGCCTTCGCCGCTTCTCTGGTATCTGTATTTCTAACGCAGTGCAGGGGTCAGTCGGGTACTCACTCAGCAATGAAGCAGACGCTGTCAACAGGGTAAACCAAGTCTCTGGACGCCGTTACCTCTCGGGGGTGGGGGAGCTCGTCCGGGTCCCGTCCCCCACAGTACAGCCGGTGGTCCGTAACCTTCCTCCTGGCACTAAGTTTTAGTTTGTCAGTTGTGGCCCGGTAGCTTGGAGCTGTCCGGGCCCCGCTCCCCACTGTGGCTTAAGTGGAGGAGCCTGCTCTCAGGGGCTCACGCGTGGGATTTCAATGGGCTGCTTGCTAGGAAAGCCCTATCCCCCTCGTTGCGCTAGTGCCCCCGATCTCTGAGCTGGTGGGAACAGTCCATAAAGGCCCCGTTCTCCGCAGGTTGCCTGAAGCTTCTCCCCAATCTAGGGTCCGTGTACCCCATCGTGCCTTCGGTCCCGGACCGGTGATAGGACCAGGCTGCAGACAGTCCTCCTTGACGGATCCCAGGCACCTAGCCTCAATCCCCTGCGACTGGGGTCCGACTCCTCTAGGTCCAGACCACCGTCTGTGACCTAGTTTACTACTCCCCTGGGAGCTCCAACTTACAGCCTCCTCAGAGCTCCTGACAGCTCGAGGGCTACCACTCAAGTCACTTGACACCTCCCACCTCCCTATGTGACCCCTAGGTGGACGGCCCTATTCCTGCTTAAGCAGCCCACTGGTATGCCTGACAGGTGTGGTGCAAGGTGTATCTAGGATTTGGGAATGCTGATGGAGGCAGTACTGTAGGACAGAGACCCAGAACTATGGGGGGGGGTTGACTACTGCACGGGTAGGGCAGTTTGTTCAGTACCCTGTGACGACCTGAATAGTCCATGGGCGTCACACAGCCAATATTCCATCCTGTGTCCAGTTCAATATGAAAAATTTGGTGAAAAGTCCTCTTTAAAAATTGTTTTAGCTGTTTCAGATCAACCAGTTATCTGAAAGCTGAGCTTATAACTAAGAGCCCACACCACTGATTGCTAGATTTCTATGTATACTGTGCATAGGCAGAAAGCTGCTAATGCATGGTGGGGGTAGGTTATACAGAGCGCATGAAAATGGAAGACTACATAGCACCATGTTTACTGATCCTCTAGTGATAATCTCCTGCTGATCCAGGCTAAAGGCCCCGTCACACACAGAGATAAATCTTTGGCAGATCTGTGGTTGCAGTGAAATCATGGACATATTGTTCCATTTGTACACAGCCACAAACCTGGCACTGATTGTCCACAATTTCACTGCAACCACAGATCTGCCGCAGATTTATCTCTGTGTGTGACAGGGCCTTTAGGCTATGTTCACACAGGGCTTTTTTGGTGCATTTTTTTCCTGCCAAAAACCTTATCTTATGGCAGGAAATCTCCTTTGAGTCATTTGCGTTTTTGCTTTTTTCTACAAAATGCCTTGTAACAATGAAAAAACGTTGCAAAAACGCTGGAAAGAATTGACATGCTCATTCTTTGAAATCTGCAGCAAAAACGTAGGTATTTGTCAAAACAGTCAGGAAAAAAATCTAATAGACTTTGCTGGAAGTGTAAAAAGCAGCTTTTTATTAGCATGGATTTGCATAAAACCCAAGGCAAATCTGCAGCTAAAAAAATGCAGCAAAAACGCCCAGTGTGAACATACTCTAACAGTGATTTTAATAAAACTACACCAAGCAACTTAATAAGTGATACATCACTGTTCTCAGATTAGGGGCAAAAACCTGGTGACAGATTGTCTTTAACCCTTTCACGACCGGCCGATTTTTCGCTTTCCGTTTTTTTTTTTCGCCATTCTTTTTCTGAGAGACGTAACTTTTTTATTTTTCAGTCAATATGGTCATGTGAGGGCTCATTTTTTGCGGAACGAGCTGTACTTTTAAATGAAACCATCAGTTTTACCATATTATGTACTAGAAAATGGCAAAAAAATTCCAAATGCTGAAAAATTGCAAAAAAAGTGCGATAGCACTATGGTTTTTGAGATATTTTATTCACTGTGTTCACTATATGGTAAAACTGATGTGTGGGTGTGATGCCTCAGGTCAGTGCGAGTTCGTAGACACCAAACATGTATAGGTTTACTTTTATATAAGGGGTTAAAAAAAAATCGGAAGTTTGTCCGAAAAAAGTGGCGCACATTTTACGCCATATTCCGTGACCCGTAGCGTTCTCATTTTTCGGGATCTTAGGCTCAATGACGGCTTATTTTTTGCGTCTCGAGCTGACGTTTTTAACGGTACCATTTTTGCGCAGATGCTACGTTTTGATCGCCTCTTATTGCATTTTGCGCAAAAGTTGTGGCGACAAAAAAACGTCGTTTTGGCGTTTGGAATTTTTTTGCCGCTACGCCGTTTACTGATCAGATTAATTGATTTTATATTTTGATAGATCGGGCGTTTCTGAACGCGGCGATACCAAATGTGTGTATATTTTTTATTTTTTTAACCCTTTAATTTTTAATGGGGCGAATGGGGGGTGATTTGAACTTTTAGGTTTTTTTGTTTTTTTTTAATTTTTTAAAACTTATTTTTTTACTTTTTTTTTTTATTTTACTAGTCCCCCTAGGGGGCTATTGCGATCAGCATTCCGATCGCTCTGCAGTATCTGCTGATCACAGCTGGAAGGCTGTAAACAGCAGATACGCTGTCTTTCTCTTTTGCTGTGCTCCGGGCACAGCGAAAGTGAAACCAATTCATGTGTAGTACAGGAGTCATCACATGACCCTGTACTACCATGGCAACTATCGGGAGTCACGTGATCGCGTCACGTGACTTCCGGTTTCGGCGGTAAGTAAAACTTTACCGCGATTGCGCTTATAATGGCGCTGTCATGTATTGACAGCGCCATTATAAGGGGTTAATCGGCACGAGCAGATAACGATTCTGCTCGTGCCTAGCAGGCACACATCTCAGCTGTGAAAATCAGCTGAGATGTGTGCCGATCGCGGCATGCTGCCGCCGGAGGACCGCGGGCAGTAAGATTATGTCATTTAGGACGTAATTTTACGGCCCGCGGTCGTTAAGGGGTTAAAGTGAAAGAGCTATCAGAAAATGATCTATTGCATTAAATAGTTTTTTAAACTATACCATTTTTATTTTATTTTTTTAAAATTTTCGAGAACTTATTGATTTCTTAATTTTACTTATCACTATATTAGAAATAAATCTTAAAGGGAACCTGTCAGGTCCCATATGCGTTCTGACCTACAAGCAGGTTGATGTGTGAACTAGAAACTCCTTCCTACCCATCCCTGTGTTGTAATATTGTTTAATATGAATGTATAAAAAAAAACTTTTTATTACTTACATTTTTCCTGTGTAAATGATCAGAGGGTGTAGTCCCCTGGGCGTCGCATTGACCCGTGGGTGTTTGCATCCTTTCCCTGGTATCACACCCATGTGGGCGTGATACCATGGATTTACATGAGCAACGTCACCTTCAGCTCCTTGAGATTCCGCGTGCGCACGTACAATTCCCACAGCCTTGTTATCCGGGTGCTTGCTTCTCGGCTTCAGATGCGCACTGCACATGGATGGAACCGCAGGAGTCTTCTGATCATGCGCAGAGCACGTCTGAAGCCAACAAGCAAGCACCCGGATAACAAGGCTGCGGGAATGGCAAGAGCGCACGCGCGGGATCTCAAAAAGCTGACTGTCATGTGGCTCATGTATATCCATGGTATCATGCCCACAGAGGCGTGATACCACGGAAAGCATGCAAACAACCACAGGGCGGTGCGACGCCCAGGAGACTAGCCACTCTGATCAGTTACATAAGGAACATGTAAGTAATATAACGTTTTATTTTTTTATACATTCATATTACACAATATTACAACACAGAATAAAGGAAAGAAAAAAAGAAGAGAACAACGGGGCGCCAAATCTAAGTGTAGATGTGTGTAAACACAGATTGTATGATCATACGAATTTTACACTCACCGTGCAGATTTCTTCTGTTTTCGCTAGTATGATCCGTGTAGTGGATCAACTCTCTTATTAATCCTCCAGTATGCAGCACGAATCCTCGGGAAAAACAATGAGAGTACTGAACAGGTGCTCCCACGTGGGTAATGGAGTAAAGACAAAATCCCTTTCGGCGCTTCCGGAGGATAAATGGATTATCAGTGCAAGTTTGCAAAAACTTCAAGAACAAGGGTTTATTAAGGGTTCAATAAAAAACGGACATTTACGGACAACGCGTTTCAGCTAACAAAAGCCTTCATCAGGTGTAGTTTACATTGCTGGTATTAAGAAAATCTAATTTATAGACTGATCTGTCTATGTGTATGATGTAGGCGGGTATGAGGAACATGGGTGTGTACTTCCAATTAGATTATCACTCAACCTCGAAGAGGTAAATGGTGGTTCTTGTGCTGAAATCCTTATATGGATCATGTGTAGGGGCAAGCAAATATTGCTGCTATGCATGAATGATACAATTTATGAATGAAAAAGAATAAAAATTCTAATTGTTAATAAGGAAAATTTTGGTGTTTAAAATATGCGGTGATATAAAACACATAATAAATTATTCAGATTAAAAACACAATTTCTTTTTTCTCCTTTTCTTTTTTTTTTTTTTTTTTTCCCTTCTCTTTCTCTCTCCTTTCCCTTTTTTCTCCTTTTCTCTTTTTTTTTTTCTTTTTTTTTTTCTTTTTTTTTTTTCTTTTCCCTCTCTCCCTCTCCTCGTTCCTCCCCTCCCTTCTCTTTCCTCTCTCTCCCTTTCCCCTTTTGCTCTCTCCCTTTCCTTCCTTTTTCTTTTAGAGAATAGTTTAAAATTCATGCACTTATATAAAAATCACTTCCAGATATATTGCATTTATAAATAAGAGACAAAGAAAAAAAAAAAAAAAAAAAAAAAAATATACATATACATTTAGACATTCTCTATCACATGTGATAGAGAATGTCTAAATGTATATGTATATTTTTTTTTTTCTTTGTCTCTTATTTATAAATGCAATATATCTGGAAGTGATTTTTATATAAGTGCATGAATTTTAAACTATTCTCTAAAAGAAAAAGGAAGGAAAGGGAGAGAGCAAAAGGGGAAAGGGAGAGAGAGGAAAGAGAAGGGAGGGGAGGAACGAGGAGAGGGAGAGAGGGAAAAAAAAAAAAAAAAAAGAAAAGGAGAAAAAAGGGAAAGGAGAGAGAAAGAGAAGGGAAAAAAAAAAAAAAGGAGAAAAAAGAAATTGTGTTTTTAATCTGAATAATTTATTATGTGTTTTATATCACCGCATATTTTAAACACCAAAATTTTCCTTATTAACAATTAGAATTTTTATTCTTTTTCATTCATAAATTGTATCATTCATGCATAGCAGCAATATTTGCTTGCCCCTACACATGATCCATATAAGGATTTCAGCACAAGAACCACCATTTACCTCTTCGAGGTTGAGTGATAATCTAATTGGAAGTACACACCCATGTTCCTCATACCCGCCTACATCATACACATAGACAGATCAGTCTATAAATTAGATTTTCTTAATACCAGCAATGTAAACTACACCTGATGAAGGCTTTTGTTAGCTGAAACGCGTTGTCCGTAAATGTCCGTTTTTTATTGAACCCTTAATAAACCCTTGTTCTTGAAGTTTTTGCAAACTTGCACTGATAATCCATTTATCCTCCGGAAGCGCCGAAAGGGATTTTGTCTTTACTCCACAATATTACAACACAGGAATGGGTTTCTAAGCCACACATCACCCTGCTTGTAGGTCAGAACGCATATGGGACCTGACAGGTTTCCTTTAAAAAATTTGCAATTTTCTCTCAGTCTTTTAAGCATAAAGAGAACCCAAACGAAAGTTGTATGTAAAAGCTCTTTAATGCTAATAACATACTTACCTTGTTTGTACAAATCTATTTTGCAGTGTTAGAGAATTTCATACTTGAATTGTATGCTAATGAGCTGCAATTGCATTGGGGTTGGACATTGCACTTGCAGCTCTCCTAACAATAGATATCCATACATTAAGTTATCTGTGATAATGCGAAATGACATAGTGAAAAATATTGAACACATGAAGAAAGAAAGGTGAAAAAAGCCAGAAGTCATGACTCCAGATGAAATCTATCAGTAATTAGAAAGCAATCCTGACACTTAGTGAAAAATATTATCAGATGGTTCAACTGATGACCTATAAAAAGCTGTCTCATTACCAAGGTGCCACATAAACACATTGCACGATAGGTAAAACCAGTGAGCTGTGTCATGACCTTTACAACCTTTTTGTTGCAAAACATACTGATATTATTGGCTACCGAAGAATTTCTAAACTACTGAAGGTCCCAGTGAGCACTGTTGAGGTCAATATCCAGAATTGGAAAGAACAACATTTCACCATAAACTGGCCTCGACCAGGTGATTCTAGCAAGATTTCAGACAGAGGAGTGAAAAGAATTATCAGAAGAGCTGTCCAAGAGCCAAGAACCATGAGCTACTGAAAGACCTGGGATCAGTAGGTACAAATGTTACAAAGAAAACAATAAGTAATGCACACAGCCTCCATGGCCTGTATGTACGCTCACTACGCAAGACTCCATTGCTGAACAAAAAACATGTTCAAACGCATTTAAAGTTTGCTCAACTTTCACAGGCAAGTTTGCTCAACAAGCCTGTGAAATATTGGGAGGATAAAGTCTGGTCAGATGAGACCAAAATTCAACTCTTTGGATGTCATAATACACACCATGTTTGGAGGCCAATAGGCACTTCAAAAACACTATCCCAACAGTGAAGTTAGGAGGTGGGAATATCATGGGACTATTTTTCAGAATACGGCACTGGCTAACTTTACATAATTGAAGGAAGGATGAATTGGGAAATGTACAGAGACATTCTTGATACAAATCTGCTACTTTCTACCAGGATGATGAAGATGAAATTTGAATGGACATTCCAGCAAGACAATGATCCCAAACACACAGGTCAGAAAACTCTCAATTGGCTCCTGAGCAAGAAAATAAAGCTGCAAGAATGGCCTAGTCAATCACCTGACGTGAATCCAATAGAAAATTTATGAAAAAACTAAGGCTAGGGATCCACTTTGCGTTCACCTACTTGCAGTTCTAAACGCACGTTTTTGACTTAATTGATTTGACCAAAGTTGCCTTTTCCAGAATTTTAGCGCTAAAAACGCATGCGTATTTGCCGCGTTTTTGATGCATTTTCAGCGCTTTTTACATGCGTTTCCACCTGCTTTTTGCCAGATGTGTTTTGTAAATCTTGACACTGCTAAATAAAGTTAAAACAGTCAAAAATAATGAAAAAAGAGAAAAAAAGGATTAAATACATAATTTCATAAATGATTAGGAAAATAGAAATATATAATGAAATTATAGCGGTAATACAGTATTTATTAGAAAAATAGCATTAAATTATAAATTTTCTTTAATTTAATTGTCGGATTATGTGTGTATGAAATCATTAAAATTAATGTGCAAAAAGCATGCGTTTTGTAAGTCCAAAAAGCATGTTTTCTGCAAAGAAAAAGCAGGTAAAACGCAGGAATTTGTAGGAATCTTGGTTTTTGACCATTCTCATTGACTCCAATGTTAGCAAAACGCACCCAAAATGGCAAAAACAATTGACAGGCTGCTTCTTTGAACGCATGGTTTTTGCCACAAAATATGCAAATTAAATGCAGCGTTTTAAAACGCAAAGTGGGGTCTGGAAATTACATTTATCCATTGAATATCATGGAAACGCAAAACGCAGTCCATTTGGCATGAAAAAGGTGCTTCTCAAAGCGCTGCAGAAACGCAGGTAAAAACGCAAAGGGGGTCACTAGCCTAAAACTCAGAGTTCATAGAAGGAGCCCACAGAACCTTCAAGACTTGAAGACTGTTTGTGTGGAAGACTGGTCCAAAATCCCACCTGAGCAATGCATGCCAATAGTTTTTCTATACCGGAGGCATCTTGAAGCTGTCGCCACCGAGAAAGCATTTTGCACAAAGTATTTTTTAAATTTCAGTAAGCGTGTTCAATACATCTTCCTTGTGTAACTTCTCTTTATTATACATAATTTATGGACATCTATAGTTTGATTGCTTTGACTTCTTCGCCCATGTAGAGAGGGAGCTGTATATATATATATATATGTATATATACTGTATATATGGTGTTGTACAGGTACCTACAGTTCTGCGCAGGTCACTTTTCAGTAGCTCTCTCATTATTACTGCATGCAGGATAATGATGATAGGTGACACCTCTATATTCTGTAGATTACTTAGGATCCACCTTTCACAACAGGTGATACCACATTTCCCCTCTCCACCCTTCCTGTACAATTTCATTTTCTCAAATCAGTGCATGCATAGAAAATTCTTGTATGCAAGTTGTGAGGAGCTGGCCACGGATTACAGACTATTGGACAATTAGACGTAAAAGAGGACTTTTTCCAGCACGGAGCATTGGTTACGTTTATCGTATTGTTGTATTTGATTAGAGATTTGCTTGCTGTCAGTTTAAGAGTCTCTCAACTGAGTGTCTCAGGGGGCCTCCATTAAGCCATTGGTCTTCCTGTAAGGCTATGTGTCCACGTTGCTTTTCCCTACTTGCAGTTCTAAATGCACGTTTTGTCCTTAATTGAATTAGCCAAAGTTGCCTTTTGCATAACTTTAGTGCTGAAAACGCATGCGTATTTGCCGCGTATTTGATGCGTTGTTAGCGCTTTTTGAATGCTTTTTCAAATGCTTTTTGACACATGTGTTTTGAACATCAAGACACTGATAAATAAAGTTACAACAGTCAAACTAAATGAAAAAAGAGAAAAAAAAGGGCACATAAATATTTGTATGAATAAAAAGAAAATAGCAAGATTTAATAGAATTATAGCGGTTATTTAATAAAAAACGGAAATATAGCAATAAAAAGAAAATTTTCTTTACATAAATTGTCGGACTATGTGTGTGTGTAAAGGGACATATGAAATCATTATTTTGATGTGCAAAAAGCATGCGTTTTAGTAGTCCAAAATGCATGTTTTCTGCACCTAAAAAGCAGGTAAAACGCTGGAATTTTGATGTTTCTTGGTTACTCCCTGTTTCTCATTGACTTCTGTTATCTAAACGCACCTCAAATGGCAAAAACAATTGACATGCTGCTTTTTTAAATGCATGGTTTTTGCCACAAAATATGCAAATTAAACGCAGCGTTTTCAAATGCATGGTGGGCACAGGAAAACCCTATTTCCCATAGACTTTGCTGGGAAATCAAAACGCAGCCATTTGGGCACTAAAAAGGTGCAGTTGAAAACGCTGCAGAAAAGCATGAAAAAACGCACCGTGGACACAGGGCCTAAGAGTTTCAACGCCAGCCTGACTCCATAAACTTTAATATAATCAGGCCTACAGTTGTATTCATTGTTCTGCATCTAGTCAGGGGGTTGTGCGTTTGTTCATCTCTGCAGGGGGCTTCCCCCAGTACCCAACTTTTCTGGCTGGGCTTCTGGAACCTTCTGCATACTTTGAGCTACATGTAGAATATGTTTATGGGAGTGGATATGAGGACTTCTGCCCATCCAGGGGGCTGATCACAGGAGAGGGAGAACAATAAGCTACATGTTTGATTAGAGAGTTGGTGCGGTGACGTGAAGGGATGAGGATCTGTTGCTGCGGCCAGGTCCTTGGGCCCATGAATGAACTATAGAGATTGGAGCTGGATATATTTGCTATAGTCGTGATATCCGTCATCTGGATGAACATAGGCTGTGACTACAAACTATACCAGATCCAAAAGCTGTGGGTCAACCAAAAGTTGTGAGACAGTGGGTATCACCTGGTAACGGGACATCAAATTGTAGCCATCTACTCAGAGTTGCTTTGAGTCCGTGTACAGAAAAAATAAATAGTTGCATCCTTTACCTGCATATGTGATCAATACAACCCACAACCTCAGATCTTCACAAAAGTCTTGAGTCAGTGCCTGTCCATTTCTGTCTAAAGGGGGCTTTACACGCTGCGACATCGCTAATGTGGAGTCGTTGGGGGTCACGGAATTTGTGACGCACATCCGGCCGCATTAGCGATGCCGTTGCGTGTGACACCAATAAGCGATTTTGCATCGTTGCAAAAACGTGCAAAATCGCTAATCGGCGACATGGGGGTCCATTCTTAAAAATCGTTACTGCAGCAGTAACGAAGTTGTTCCTCGTTCCTGCGGCAGCACACATCGCTGTGTGTGACGCCACAGGAACGAGGAAGCTCTCCTTACCTGCCTCCCAGCTGCTATGCAGAAGGAAGGAGGTGGGCGGGATGTTACGTCCCGCTCATCTCCGCCCCTCCGCTGCTATTGGGCGGCGGTTCAGTGACGCCTCAGTGACGTCGCTGTGACGCCGCACGGACCGCCCCCTTAGAAAGGAGGCGGTTCGCCGGTCACAGCGACGTCGCCGGACAGGTAAGTATGTGTAACAGCTCTGGGCGATGTTGTGCGGCACGGGCAGCGATTTGCCCGTGTCGCGCAACAGATGGGGGCGGGTACCCACACTAGCGATATCGGGACCGATATCGCAGTGTGCAAAGTAGCCTTAAGGCTATATGCCCACGTTGCGTATTTCCATGCAGTTATGCTGCGTATTGCACTGCAGCGTAACTGCATGCGTCCTGCGTCCCCTGCACAATCTATGAAGATTGTGCATAATCCATGCCCATGTTGCGTTTTAGAACGCAGCGATTTGCATGCTGCCAAATCGCTGTGTTCTAAAAAGCAACATGTCACTTCTTTCATGCGCTTTGCATGCTGTCTCCATTCTGTCTATAGGTAGAGACAGCATCCAGAGCGCACGAATTCTGCAGTCACCAAAGTTTCAGAACGGAGCTTTTCAGCTGCGCTCTGAAGCGGACATGCAGTGACTTTACGCTGCGTTGCAGAGCGCACACACGTGGGCACATAGCCTTAGGCTATATTAACAAAGAGCATTTTTTTTCTGAAGTAAAACTGTAGCAAAACCTCATCTCTCCGCAGGAAATAACCTGCAGTTTTGGTGTGGTTTTCTGGCGTTTTTTGCTGCATTTTTACAGTGTTTTTGCACTTCCTCATTGCCTTGTATGGATGAAAAATGCTGCAAAAACACAGTAAAAAAAGCAGCAAAAACACTGACAGAATTGACATGCTGCTTCTTTTAAAATGCAGCAAAAACCAACCCAGCAGGTTGCCATTTCAGTCAGAGGAAAATAAAGAAGTGGTGGGTGTGTGGGTGTGTGGGTGTGTGTGGGTGTGTGTGGGTGTGATTTCTGGACTCTCATGGGGTTTGCTGGTTCTGCAAAAGCAGTGATTTATTACCATGGATTTGCATAAAACCAATGAAAAATACATGCAAAATAAACCCTGCAAAAACACCCTGTGTGAACATAGCCTAAGGTTGAAGTGTCTGCTGTAAAACATATCTCTAAATGCAGTTAATAAAAGCTCAGAAATCATGTACAGAAAACAGAATAAGATCAATTCTATTCATAAAGTGAAAAAAAATAATCCTCCAAAATAATTTAATTATTTAGTTTTAACTTCTTAACAATGACAAATTTTAAGGTCGGTCATTCAGAGGTCTTATTCCTCTGCGCTGTTAAAAAGTGTTGAATAAGTAAATAGCGCCTCTTCTACCCTCCTCGCCCGTGGGCAATTAACCCCTTATATATCTGTCAATTGCGACAGCGGTATCTGAGAGGTTGAAATGGGGTTAAAAGACCTACTTTGACAGGATCAGCCATTCGCGATCCTAGTCATGGGTGCCGATCATTGTCATGGTATCCTGAGTTTATTTATGAGCAGGGTCTAAGGGCTCATGCGCACATACCTGCTGAATATTCTGCATCGATTTAACAGCACATGTGCGCTTCAAATCGCTGCAGAAACACTACATAATGGATGCAGTTTTTTTGTAGAAAAATGCCAATTTCATGCGCTCGGGATGCTGTCTCCACCATAGACAGAGTGGGAACTGCATCCAGAACGCACAAATAATCAACATGCTCATTTTAGGAACGCCCGGATTTGGGTCAAAATTTTAGCACCCAAATCGCTGCATTCATAACAGCATCGTGCGCACGTGTCATGCACAATCTTCATAGATTGTGCAGGGGACGCAGGGCGCATGCATTTACGCTGCAGTGCAATACCGTCCTGCAAAAACAAGCCCTAATATGGTTACTCCGGCAAAAAAAATAAAAAAAAATTACAGCTCTCAGAATATAATGATGCAAAGACAAATAAATTAATTTCTGTAAAATATTGTTTTTCGTGTGTAAAAGTAGCAACATAATTGTTGGCCAGGACTCATTTAATAACCTGTTTTTCTAGGCAGTTAATATGTGCAGAGAACAATCAGTAATCAATCATTCTGTACAATTTGTCCTATTTGCACTGAAAAATGTGCTGCGTAAAGTGATCTTTTAACCAAATCCCAAAAAAATCATTTCACCTGACGAACAAGAGTTTTTGCTTATTCTTTTCACTGCACGATTATTATGAAGCAAGCATTCCTAGGAATGTGTTCCAGATTGCGAGTGCCTCACGTGTAACTCGAGCGAGTCTCTCATTGAATCATCCGGCACGGACTCGCACTCTCCTGACAGGAGCGGGTCGGTTGCATGTATGTCTATGCAGCTGAGATGCTCCTGTCCTGAGAGTGTGAGTCCATGCCGGGTGATTCAATGAGAGACTCGCGCGAGTTACCCGCGAGGCACTCGCAAGTGTGACTCTGGCCATAAATGTGCAGTGTCAATGCTTGTTCACTGCGTCGTTTAAGTTAGTATATTGCTTGGCTCACCTGTGGCCGTTCCAAGGAGCTAAACATGAGGTTTGGGCTAGGTTCGCACACTGCGTCTTTTTGATGCTGCGTTTTTGTGCGTTTTTGGCCGCTAAAAACGCACAAAATCGCACCTGCGTCGAAAAAACGCATGCGTTTTTGCCACGATTTCGTGCGTTTTTGGCTGCGTTTTTGATCTCTGCATTTTGCTGCGTTTTTCCAATCCATTGCATGGGGGGAAAACGCAGAAAAACGCAGGAAAGAACTGACATGTCCATTTTTTTTTAACTCAAAAAGGCAGGTAAAAAAAACAGATGTGTGCGGACAGCAAAAATGAAAACTCATAGACTTTGCTGGGGAAGCAAAGTCCTGCAGTTTTGAGGCCAAAAACGCACCCGAAAAACGCGCAAAAACGCCGCGAAAAACGCACCGTGCTCACATAGTCTAAGGGTACGCTCACACGAGCGTGAAAATTGGACGAGTGCAATGCGAGAAATTCTCGCATTGCACTCTGACCAATGTTAGGCAATGAGGTTGAGCTGTTGGTCAGCTTTTTTCACATCCAGATTTTGGATGCGAGAAAAGCGGCAGCATGCTGCGTTTTGCTGCTACCGCCATATCTCTCGCACCCATTCAAGTGAATGGATGCGAGAGATACATCGGACTGCACTCGGATGTTATCCTAGTGCAGTGCGATATACGCACAGGCTGACAATGGAGGAGATGAGGAGGAGTAACCCCTCCTTCTCCTCCGCAGCGCCTGCACTCAGCTTCACAGCTGTGACCCGATCGCAAGATCGGGTTACAGTCACATGACACTCGGCTCACGCTCGCAGCAGAGCCTGAGCCGGGGGACATTAGCATATCGCATCCGATGCTCTCGCATCGGATGCCATACGCTCGTGTGAGTCCAGCCTAAGAGCCACTCCTGCAGTTTTGAGAGAATTTATTGTTTTCAGATTAAATTTCTAAATGAATCTAAATGAGAATCTAAATGCAGCCTCATTGCAATACATTATACCGGTAATCAGACAAAAAGTTATCATCCCACATAGGGATTAAGTATAAAAGTAAAAAAAATAAATTTGACAAATATTTTAAAAGAATCAGAAAATAAAGAACAAAAAAAAGAAAATAATATGACACCAATAAATACATATATTTATGTAAAAACAAAAATATACAAAGACAAGTATACAAATTTTGTATCACCGCATCCGGAACAATCTCATTTATAAAACTGTCCCACTAGTTAACCCCATCAGTGAACACCGTAAAAATAAAAAATTAGCAAAACCTGTCTTTTCATCGTACAGTTGACAAAAAAAGTGGAATAAAACGCAATCAAAAAGCCATAATTAAATAAAAATGGCATCACTGAAAACATCATCTTGTCCTGCAAAAATCAAACCACGATTTAGCTCCGTCAGAGAAAAAATTAAAAAGCGACAGCTTTCAGGGGCTAAGCTAAAAAAAAATAAATAAAATATAAACGTGGTATTGCTGTATTTGTACTGACCCGAGGAAGCTGTGATCACTTTTATGATATAGTGAACGGCTTGAAAAAAACCTCAGTTCCTTAATTGCTGTTTTTTCTTGCTTCTGCTTCACAAATAGCGGAATAGGAAGCAATCAAAAAATGTTATGTGGCACAAAATGGTACCAATAAGAACTCCAACTAATCCCGCAAAAAAAACAAGCTCTCATATTGACTGTCAGCCGAAAAATAAAGAAAGCTATAGCTTTCAATATGCGATGATGCAAAAAAACTTTATTTTGTAAAAAAGCATTTTTTAGTGTTATAGTAACTAAGCGCAAAAAAAACAATATAAATCAGGTATCGTTGTAATCATACTGACCTAACGAATAAACCTGTCTTATAATGGATATTACAAGGTGAACGGCATAAAAAATAGTAATCAAGACAGTTCTTTAACTGCGGTTGATTTTTATTCTGATCCCTAAAGATTGCAGAAAGGTTCAGAATTTTTCCTGCCCTCTACGCTGAGCTCTTAGGTTGTGTCCGCACTTTGCGTTTTCATCTGCGTTTCACCTGCTTTTCTGCTGCGTTTTGAACTGCAGCGTTTTCATGCCAAAATGCATACGGTACGTTTTGATTTTCCAGTAAAGTCTATGGAAAATGGGGATTTCTTGTGCGCACTTTGCAGTTCAAAACGCTGCGTTTAATTTGCATAATTTTGGGCAAAAACTCAGCATTCAAAGAAGCAGCATGTCAATTGTTTTTGCCATTTGGGCTGCATTTTGCTAACATTAAAGTCAATGAGAAGTTGTAAAAAGCAACAAACATCAAAATTCCAGCATTTTACCTGCTTTTTGGCTGCAGAAAGCATGCGTTTCTGACATCAAAATAATGGAATATGTCCCTTTACACACACACATAGTCCGACAATTATATTAATGAAAAATATTTATTTTTTGGAATTTTAGCGATAAATGGTAAAAAAACGCTATAATTATATTAAATATAACTATTTTCGTTAAAATTTAAATAATTCCATTTTTTTCCTTTCTTTCCCCTTTTTCATAGTGTTTGTATGTCAAAACTTTATTTAGTAGTCTCTTTGTAATCAAAACGCATCTGACTTTAAGCAATGGAAATGCAGGTAAAAAGCGTTAAAAACGGGGCTAAAACACTGTAAAAACGCACGCGTATTTACCGCGATTTTGTGGTCAAAAGCAACTTTGGCAAAAAACATTTCTGCCAGAGGATGCGTTTAGAACTGCAACTACCTCGACGGAAAGTGCGGACATAGCCTTACACCAGCAATTACATGTAAGGCACTGTGCGCACTCTGCGGTTTTTGCTGCGGATTTGCTGCGGTTTTGCTGCATGAATTGCTGCAGAAAATTTTCATAACCTTTCTGCAGTCAATCCCCAGCAAAACCTATGTTAAAAAAAAATGCTGTGCGCACACTGCGTTTTTTTCCCCTACAGGTTTTGCTGCACAATTTCTGCAGCAAAAAGAATGTGCATGTCACTTCTTTTCTGTAGGTACCTGCGGTTTTTGCCATAGATAATGATAAAAAACTGCAGGGAGCAACCCGCGGAGAAAACGCAGCAAAACCGCAGCAAAAATACGTCAAATTGCGGCAAAAACGTGCCAAATCGTGGCAAAAACGCGGGTGCGGTTTTACCGCGATCTTTGCCGCGGGTGCGGTATTCTGCCAGAGGGTGCAGATTTTTCTTAAGAAAAGTCCATTTTCTAGTGCACACATAGCCTAAAGGTGGCTTTACACGCTACTAGATCGCTAAAGCAATCTCGTTGGGGTCACGGAATTTGTGACGTACATCCGGCCGCTTTAGCGATGTCGTTGCGCGTGACACCTATTAGCAATTTTGAATTGTTGCAAAAACGTTCAAAATTGCTAATCGGTGACATGCCCCCCTCTTCCCAAATATCGTTTCTGCTGCAGTAACGATGTTGTTCCTCGTTCCTGCAGCAGCACACATCACTACGTGACACCGCAGGAACGAGGAACCTCTCCTTACCTGCGTCCCGCCAGCAATGAGGAAGGAAGGAGATGGGTGGGATGTTCGTCCCGCTCATCTCCGCCCCTCCGCTTTGATTGGGCGGCCGCTTAGTGACGTCGCTGTGACACTGAATGAACCGCCCCCTTAGAAAGGAGGCGATTCGCTGGTCACAGCGACGCCGCAGAGCAGGTATGTGCGTGTGACGCTGCCATAGCGATAATGTGTGCTACGGCAGCGATCACCACATATTGGCCGTACGATTGGGGCGGGTGCTATCACGCTCTACATCGCTAGCATCGGCTAGCGATGTCGCCGCGTGTAAAGCGGCCTTTAATCTCTAAAAACCGTAATTCAGACAAAATTCCCAATGGAAAATTCCCTGTAACGAGGCAGAGGGAGTCAATTTGAACTCCTGGTCTGTGATCCAAGAGTGTCCATCTTTCTATACCTCTTTTTAGGTGCGCACAAAAGTGCAGTCAACAACAATTTTGTGCACCTTTGAAAAGACTGACACTGCTGAACAGAAGCCAAAGTCCAGATGAACTCTGCTGCATCATTATAGTGAATGGATTCATTGGGGGTTTCACCTGATTCACGTATATATCGGAGATGTAGATGCAAATCCTGATATAAATGTTCAATATAGAGCACAGGATAAATGTGAACTGATGCAAAATGTTCTCTACCCAAATTGCCACAAAATATCATTCAACTCAACCCACAAAAAACAAGTTCCCACTCATCTGTTAACTGAAGTATTAAGGTTTCCATGTTAATAATAGCACAAAAGCTCTGGAAAGCCCCTCAGAAAAGAAATCCAGCAAAATCTTCACTCCCAAATCAAAATGCCCCCACCCTTCTGAGGACCACAGTGTGTCCACGTGTTTGTCATAGTTGTAGTGAGGAGAATCCCTCTTAATTTATGTTGTGCCTATCTCCAGAAGCATGAGCTGGGCACAATGTACAGACACTACAATGTATTAGGCTTTACAAGGGCTTATTTGCTATTTTTAAAGAAGTGGTTCACCTATATCCATTATTGGCCACATCAATATTGTGTTGAGAAACAATGTTTCTCGTAAATACCTTGTGTTGTCAATTCTGCTTGTGAGCGGTGCTATTGTGGACCGCTCTTCCCCATTGCCTGACCCTCAGGTTCCGTGACCTTGGGGATCCAATGATGTCACATCAACTTCCTGATCAAGTGATATCACTGCGGCCGGCCCCAGTCTCCATGAGTCACTGGGCTGTGGGCAGTGTTTCATCACTCATCACAGCCCAGCGTGTCTCCTGCTTGCAGTGCTCTGCAGTGAAGGAGTTAGCAGGGAGATGCTGGGCTGTCCCGCTGGGCTGTGCTAAGCGGTAAAACGCTGTCCACAGCTCAGTCACTCAGGAAGACTGTAGCCCACCTCAGTTGACATGACTTCACCGGATCCTGGGGGTTACGGAACCCGTCAAGTGAAGGGGGTGAGTCAACCACAATAACGCCGCTAACAGGCACTATTGGCAACATAAGGAATTTGAGAGAAACATTGTTTCTCAACATAATTTCGATATGGCCAATAATGAAAAGGGATGAACCAGCCCTATAAATGTGCAACATTCACTGCGTTTGACTCCATGGGTGTTTTGGAGAGACAAAATTATTACTACACCCATAGATGAATTCCCAGAGGGGTATAATTTCCAACATGTGGCCACATGTCAAAGTCAAATAGCACTCCTTCCCTCCCATGCTCTGCTGTGTAGCGAAACAGTACTGTACAGTCACATGTGGGGTATTGTCACTTTCAGGAGAAATTATGTAACTCATTATGGGGCTGTTTTTACCTGTTTCCCTTGGGAAAATTTGAAATCTGGGGTTAAAACAGCATTTCAGTAGTAAAAATGTAATTATTTTTCTTCACCACCTAATAGTATAGTTTTGTGACATACCTGTAGTGTCAATATACTCACTACACCCATCGATGAATTCATTGAGGAGTGTACTGTGTAAAATGGGGTCACCCACGAGGGATCTACTTTGTACCCCGAAACGATTCCAACTAAATCTGAACTCCAATGCAACATTTTAGTGAAAAAGTGTACCTTTTTATTTTCACAGCCCAATGTTATACAATTCCGTGAATCATATGATGGTTAAAATTGCTCTGTACACCCCAAGATGAATTCCATGAGAGATGTAGTTTCCAGAATTTGGGGGAAGTACTGCTGTTTTGGCATTTCAGGGGGGTCTTCAAATGTGACATGACATCTGCAATCTATTCCAGCAAAAATGGCACTACCTCTTTTCTGAGCCCTGCCATGCGCCCAAACAGTTGTTTTCCATTACACATGGGGTATCAGTATAGTCAGGAGAAATTGCACAACAAATTGTATACCAGATATTTTCATGTTACCCTTGTGAGAATACAAAATTTAGACCTAAAACAACATTTTTGTGGGGAAAAACTTAATTCTTTATTTTCTCAGTTCAATTTTATAAAATTTTGTGCAGCACCTGGGGGTTCTCAAGGTGCTCACCACACAAGTAGATACATTCCTTAGGCCATGTGCACACGTTGCGTTTTTTCATGCGTTTCCGCAGCGCATTCAACTGCAGGGTTTTAATGCAAAAATACATGCGTTTTGATTTTCAAGCAAAGTCTATGGGAAATTGGGATTTCTTGTGAGCACGATGCTGTTAAAAACGCAGCGTTTTAGTTGCAGAAAATTTGTCAAAATCTCTGCGTTTGAAGAAGCAGTATGTCAATTGTTTTTGCCATTTTGGCAGCGTTTTGCTAACATTGAAGTCAATGAGAATTATCAAAACGCATCTTAAATCAAAATCCTAGCGTTTAACATGCTTTTTTGATGCAAAACGCATACTTTTTTCACAAAATAAACGCATGCTTTTTTGACAATATAGTGAGGTCATGATGTGTCCCTTTTCACACGTATATAGTCCGACTTGAAAATAATTGAAAAACAATAATTTAACGTTATTTTATGCATAAATATTCGATCACATTAATCTTTTTACTAAAATTCGCTATTTTGTTTATGATTTAAAACATATTTGTTATCATTTTTTTCCTTTTTTTTATAGTGTTTGAATGTTAAAACTTTATTTAGTAGTGTATTTGTATTGAAAACGCATCTGACTTTAAGCAATGAAAAAGCATGTAAAACGCTGACAAAACAAGGTAAAAACGCAGGAAAAATGAATGCGTATTTTAGCGTTTTTGGGGTCAAAACCAAATTTTACAATGACAAATTCTGCCAGAGGATGCGTTTACAACTGCAAGTAACTGAACGCAACGTGTGCACACAGCCTTAGGCCCATTTCACACGTCAGTGAAAAACAGTGACGTTTTGCACTGGCGTGTAAAACACGCACATGTCCCTGCGTGTGCCGAAAATCACGGCACACGTGGGTTGTCTAAGTGCAATCCGGGCTCCGTTCTCCGTGGCCCGTGATTGCACTTAGAGATTCACTCACCTGCGCCCGCTCCCGCTGTCCATGGTGCTGATCGCTCCCGCGACGCAGCATCCGGCCGGTGGTGACCCCTGCAGCAGCTGCTTCCGGGTCGGCTGTGTCGCGCATAATGAATATGCGCGACAGTAATCAGCCGGCACAGAAGGAGCAGGGAGAACGGGCTGCAGAGGACATCGCTGGACGCCAGGTGAGTTAAAATGTTTTTTATTTTAAAAGTACGTTTTTTTCTGGCACGTGTTTCACGGACCACACCACTGCGTGGTCCGTGGAACATCAGTGATGCCAGAAAAAAATGGACATGTCTCCGTGCAGCAATCACGCACACGCGGGTACGCTGCACGGAGACACGTGCAGTGACAAATCACTGACGTGTGAGCAGACCCATTCATTATAATTGGGTCTGCGTATGTCAGTGTTTGGGTGGAAACACATCTATGCGAGTAAAATCGGTCCGACTGGGCTGAAAAATACTCGGCTGATTTTAGTTCACGTTAGGTGCGAGTGCAACGCAAGTGCGATGCTATTTGCTCGCGTGTGTGTTGCGATTGCGATGCTAGTTTCATGCAACATCTTAATTAGATAAAAGCTATTACACATGTGTCATTTAATTAACCTATGGGAATGTGCTGTCACATTCATCTAATGTGCGAAGTTACTGCCACACTCGCAAATGTGAACGGTGGTGCGCGTGTGTGATGCTACTTTTAATCCCCTTCCATAGGAAATCATTGGGACAAATGGTGCGAGAAACTCGCAAAAAAGCAGCATGCTGCGATTTTTTTCTCGGTCCGATTTGGACTGAGAAAAAAATCGCAGATGAGAGCTGAATCATTGACTAACATGTGTCCGATTTCAATGCGAGTTTTTCTCGCATTGCTCTACTGCGAGAAACTCGCAAGTGAGAAGCAGCCCTTTCTGGTACGTTTAAAAAAAAGCACAAACGTACCAGAATCACTGACGTGTGAAAGGGGCCTTAAGGTGTTTACTTTCCAAAATGTGGTCACCTGTGGGGTGTTTCCACTGTTTAGGCACATCAGGGGCTCTCCAAACACGACATGGCATTTGCTATCAATTTCAGACAATTTTGTGTTACAAAATTCAAATAGTGCTTTTCCATTCTGAGCCCTGCCGTGCCCCAAACAGTACTTTTCCCCCACATATAGGGTATTGGTGTACTCAGGAGAAATTTTACAACAAATTGTATGATCCACTTTCTCCTGTTACTTTTGTGAAAATTAAAGTTTTCACAGCTTAACATTATAAAATTTTATGAAGCACCTGGCAGTTCAAGATGGTCACCACCCTTCTAGATAAATTCCTTGAAGCGTGTAGTTTCCAAAATGTGGTGACTTGTAGGGGGTTTCCACAATTTAGGCACATCAGGGGCTCTGCAAACGCGACATGGCATCCGTTATTTATTCAAGCCACTTTTGTGTTTAAAACTCAAATAGGACTTCTTCCCTCCCGAGCCCTGACATGCACCCAAAAAGTAGTTCTCCACCACATATGGGGTATTGGTGTACTCATTAATTGGCTAAAGTAACATTTGTGTGTGAAAAAGTTAAATTTAAATGTTTTTCCTTCCACATTACTTTAGTTCTTAAGAAGCACCTGAAGGGTTAATAAATTTCTTGGATGTGGCTCTGAGCAGTTTGAGGGGTGCAGTTTTTAGAATGTTGTCACTTCTTGGAATTTTCGGTCACATAGGCCTTTCAAAGTCGCTTCAAATGTGTTGATGTCTCTAAAAAAATGGTTTTGTAAATTTTGTTGGAAAAATTAGAAACTACTGATTAACTTTTAACCCTTCTAACTTCCTAACACAAAAAAAAAAAAATCACAAAGGTGCTGATGTAAAGTAGACATATGGAAAATGTTATTTATTATTACTAGGGATAATTGAATATCACAAATATTCGGCAATATTCTGCTTCGCGATGCGCAATGTAAATATTTGGGAAGCCAGAATAGTTACTATTCGGCAAATATTCGAGTTTCCTATAGACTTACATTGCGCATCGAATATTTGCATAGTCGAATAGCGGCGACCTATTCGGCGAATATGGCGTTGCCGAATATCTGAGGTATTCGATCATCCCTAAATATTACCTATTTGAGTGACATAACTCTCTGGTTTAATGGAATAAAAATTATATGTTTGAAAATTGCAAAATATTCTACTTCTTTGCTAAATTTTTGATATTTTCACAAATAAGCAAAATATCTCCTACATTTACCACAATCATGAGGTAAAAAATGTCACAATAATAAAGCAATCTCAGAATCACTGTGATCCGTTGAAGCGGTCCAGAGTCATAACCATATAGGATAAATTGACCTGGTCAAGAAGGTGAAAATAGGCTTGGGGGTGAAGGGGTTAAGTTAAAGGGAACCAAAACATCAGGATTTTCGTGTATAAGCTGCAGCCAGTGCAGTACTGGCACTATCATGCACAGTGTGTACATACCATCAGGGGGCAGCTCGGGTGTTTAGTCAGTGAAATCCAACTTTATAAAGTTTGAAATTTCGTGCACTTTTTGATTGACGTGTGCACCTCTGCAGATAATGTCCGGGCGGGTTATGCAGGAGTTCCCCGCCCCCCCCACCAGCCTGTTCCTCCCTCTCTCCTGATGTCCGGGCGGGTTATGCACGTGTTCCCCGCCCCCCCGCGCTGCCTGTTCCTCCCTCCCTCCGGCTGTATGTAAATATCTAATCTTCAGAAACATGGCACCGGAGTGGGCCTCTGCGCATAGCGCTTATCTCCGGCGCCATGTTTCTGAAGCCCACATTACACAGCTTGGTGTCTGCAGACTGCAGAACAGCTGATCGGAGGACGCGATATCACTACCGTGACCGGGTCTCGCAGCACTGCCGTCACGGGGTCATGTGAGTCCATTGTGAACTTACCTCACCTGACCCCCGATGTCGCTGGCAAGCTCCTGTCCTGAGGCGGCATGTCATCATAGCTACAGCTGATCGCGTCCTCCGATCAGCTGTTCTGCAGTCTGCAGACACCAAGCTGTGTAATGCGGGCTTCAGAAACATGGCGCCGGAGATAAGCGCTATGCGCAGAGGCCCACTCCGGCGCCATGTTTCTGAAGATTAGATATTTACATACAGCCGGAGGGAGGGAGGAACAGGCAGCGCGGGGGGGCGGGGAACACGTGCATAACCCGCCCGGACATCAGGAGAGAGGGAGGAACAGGCTGGTGGGGGGGCGGGGAACTCCTGCATAACCCGCCCGGACATTAACAGAGAGGTGCACATGTCAATCAAAAAGTGCACGAAATTTCAAACTTTATAAAGTTGGATTTCGCTGCCTAAACACCCGAGCTGCCCCCTGATGGCATGTACACACTGTGCATGATAGTGCCAGTACTGCACTGGCTGCAGCTTATACACGAAAATCCTGATGTTTGGTTCCCTTTAAGTTTTTGGGAGGTTTTTATTTATTTATCACTTTTTAACTCTTATTTCTTTTCTGCCTAGCAAATGTGCTGTAGCCCATAGCCTACCGTATATTCAGACATGAAACTTAATCGTTTGTTACTGTATTCCAATTGCAGCTACAAGGCAGAGTTGTTACCCATCTGTAAATTCACGGCCCATAAAGGATTGAGACTTTGGTCCAAAGTTCATAATCAAAAAAATAAAACTGGTGCATCTGTGATTTTTTTTATAAGATGGAGGAGGTTTGCTCATGCCATTGAAAAAGTGGAGAGGATTCATCTATCCCAACAGACAAGATACTCCTTTGGTGTCGTTTTATAGACGATGTGTTCCTATTGTGGAGGGGTAGTGAATCTGAACTTGTGGACATGGTTGAAATGCTCAACATCAATGACCTTGGCCTCAAGTTTACATTTGAATGGAATAAAGATAGACTCCCGTTCCTTGATGTATTGATTGAAAGAGGTGTAGATGGTCAGATCAGGACCAGTACTTATCGTAAGCCGACAGCAACAAACTCTCTCTTGAGGTGGGAGAGTGGCCACCCCAAGAGCCAAAAGAAGGGGATTCCTAAGGGTCAATTTTTGAGACTCAGAAGGAATTGCTCAGAGACCCCGCTTTTCTTGGAACAGGCGGCAGACCTTGATGTGAGACTAAAACAGAGAGGGTACCCAGAGGGTGTCATCAACCAAGCCTTCTGTGAAGCGAGTGCTAGAAATAGGACATCCCTGTTAAACCCAGCCCCACAAAACAACTCGAAGGAAGAGGTAGTGCGTTTCATCACTACCTATAATAATGGAGCTGAGGATTTTCGTAAAATCCTTAATAAACATTGGTCAATTCTTGGGATGGATAATGACATTGCACCCATTCTAACACCATTTCCCGCCATTACCTTCAAAAAAGCGCGTTCATTAGGCGACAGGCTGGTGCATAGCCACTTTATTCCTAAAAATCCTTCTTGGATTCGAAGTGACATAAAAGGCTGCTACAGATGCAGTGGTTGTGTAGCATGTGGCTCAATAAAAACAGGAAAAAAATTCTATTCTGTTGTAACCGGTAGGGAATATACCATCAAGCACTTTATCAACTGTAGATCAAAAGGTGTCGTGTATAAAGCTACCTGCACATGCCCTAAAGAATATGTGGGAAAAACAAAAAGAGAGCTCAGGCGTAGAGTGGGGGAACATCTAAGGGACATTCGTCATAAAATTGATACCCCACTGGCAAGACACATCGCTGAAAAACACAATGGTGACCCCAACTCTGTCTATTTCCAAGGAATTGATTTGGTACCACAACCCGTAAGAGGGGGGGACTGGGACAATTTGATTCTGAAGCGGGAGACGAGGTGGATCTTTTGGCTCAGGACAGTGGCACCCCTGGGCCTAAACGAGATGTTATCCTTTGCACCCTTTGTGTAACTTAATTATAGGGTGAGTCATCTGGTAGGGTTATACGACGGCCGAGTGGGGGCACCAACCACCGTACCTTTAAGGGTGCCGACCCCCACATGATAGGTAGGCACAAGAGTAGAAAATAGGGCTAAATGTACATGGTGATGGGTCTTTTTGTTTTCCATCTGTTTGGGTCCAGTGATCGCCTCATTTGCTCTTGACCAGTTCTCCCCTCTCTTGCCCTAAGCAATGTCCCAGGTCCCCCTTCCCACCCAAAAAATACCCCAAAAAAATACCCCAATAACCCTCCCCCCCCCCCCCCCTTCCTAATCCATCTGGACCACACCAACTAAATTGTTGTCTTAAAATTGTTCGCTTTATTACAATGGCATGGCCATATCTAATCTGGATTACCTACCCTGTGATAATCTATCACGGGGCATGATTCTGGGGAATACTTGTTTTGTCAAGATTCCCGTATAGGACGACAGCAGGCTGATGTGCCTGCTGCACTGTAAGAGGCAGCGGCCGTATATCTGCGCATGCGCGGAGCGTCCTGCGTTCCAGGACTCTTCCTGGGTCTCATGCGTCTCAACACGGGATGACCCGCAGGAAGTGGGCGGGCACCCGTGGGACGGATGTGACGTCACACGCCTGGTTTCAGAGCGGTAATGCTCTCTTATTTAAACCTGATGCTGGCGCTCGGTACGGTGGCATAGTACCGATTAGCGCCACGTGTCAGGACTTTGGTAAGTACACAAACTGCTTGTGGCCCTCCGAACTGTTATTGTTTGATGTGGTGAGGCCGTTTTCCTTTGTCTTTGGAGACTTATTTGATTATCTTTTTGGACCCATATAGTGGCTGAAGTGCCGGTCCTAGGAGTGACATAGCAATGTGGCATCGGATGGGTGTCTGAACCTCATGGCGGATATGCCGGTTCCATTAAAAGACACCACATTTCCTTTCTAATTCTCCTGATGATTTATGGATTTATTGAAACGCGTTGAGAAAAGGAAAAAGTTTCTATTATATTACATCGGAGTTGTTTGCAAAGAGAACCCGTGGAATACGTGTGGAAGCCACAGGATCTTATTGATGTGGCAACTCCGTATCTTACACCTTCTTGCGGCTGAGGAACACTCACCCTTAATGAAGTGAAGACGGGTGAGATTGTTGCCTTTTATTTCCCTCCTTGCATTACTTACTGAGGGTTATCTAATGCCGACCAATCTATTGCCTATCATTTATTGTCTGTGATAGTATTCTTCTAATACTCCAGATATAGGATATCACAATTGACAATTTTTAGGCGCTATTGCGCTATATATGTATGTCTGGTCCTTTTATTTTAATATATTTATTAAAAGTTATATTTTAGGCGTATTTATTATTGGTGGATACCAAGCTGTTATACTCCATTGAAAAAGTCACCAGCCGAAACCCGCACATAATAAAAGATCAGTTTAATCTTCATTCAAAGATAATGGTGTAACATAATCCAGAAATGTGCTGCTTTATGAATTAGGCACATCATACTAAAGGGAATCTATCACCAGGTTTTTATTATCCCATCCGAGAGCAGCATGATGCAGGGGCAGAAGCCATGATTGCAGCAATGTGTCACTTACTTTACTGGGTACTGCCGTTTTGAGTAAAACTGCTACAGGTTTACCAGTTCCTTGAATGCTGAGCTCTGTAAACTCCACCCACATCACTGATTGACAACTTCCTGTGTACACTGTGCATAGGCAGAAAGCTACCAATCAGTGTTGGGGAGCGTGGTTGGATTGCGTGGCAGCAGGCTAAGTAGTCCTCTAATGATAATCTCCTGCTGATAAAACTGATCTTATGAAAACTACAGAAAGCAACCTAGTAAGTGATACTTTGCTGAAATCAGAGCCTGCTCTCACATTAAATGGCAAAAACATAGTGAACGATTTCCTTTAAGAATGATGCACACAATGCCAATATTAATGAATCAGCCGCCTAGTATATAGTGGATATACCTGCACAATAGATGGCACATATGAGAAAAAAACATACATATCTAATAAAGAAGTAGATTGGTTCTGTAATTGAAACACTTTTGATAAGCAAAATCCAACATTAAAATTCAATGTTTTTATGTTGTGTACGGAAGTCTCCAGTCTTCACCCCTCTTTGCTTCATTAACCCTTTCCAAGGCATAACATTCAAAACTCATAGGTTTTCCCATTTAAATAATTTTGACACAATAGATGGATTATTCACTGCCGCCGGATTATTGGAATCACGGATATGTTTTTTAATGAGCTACCTAGGTTTTCGTGTTGTGCATCCAACATAGCCAATATTGCTTAATGTTCCATGTATGTACTAGTGCAGTCAATAAATTATTTTATTTGATGTGGTTTATTATTCATTGTATTGTGAAAATGTTTTTTTTTTTCGGTTTAACAAATTTATAAGCAGCATATTTGGAACTTCTGCATTTATAAAAATCCTCCTGGAACAACAAGGTATCCATGTAGCGTTTTTTCAACTACTAATCTAGGAGACAACATACTTGCTAAAGTCAGCGCTTGAGGGCTCTTCTCCACTTGCGTGTAAAAAATCACAGTGATACTCGGCTACAAATGTGAGTCGAGTGTCCTGTGTATGATCTGCGTATGGTCTGCGTACAGTGTTTTTTTTCCTCACATAGCATCCGTATGACATGCGAGCGTCATGCGGGTGCTATGTGAGTGTTTATGCATACCGCGTCAGACTGGCTACCGGAGGAACCTCCAGTAATACCAGTCCTGGCCGCGGTTACCTGCACTGAGCTCCGGAGCTATCACCTGAGCTCCAGAGATCAGCCCGATCTGTTTGCAGCTGTGCTGAACTGAACAGCAATCGCCGGGGAATCAATCACTGGGCGCTCGCTGTTCAGGCTGCACTCTGGAGCTCAGGTGACAGCTCCGGAGTTCAGTGCATGTAACCGCGGCCAGGACTGGTATTACTGGAGATTCTTCCGGTAGCCAGTCTGACGCGGTATGCAAGTGTCAAGGATCCGTGTGACATGCGTATGCCACCCGGATTCTGATTTTTTTCTCGCTCCCATAGGCTTGCATGGGGGTGCGACAGCTGAGACTCGGTGCAAATCGCAGCATGCTGCGGACACGTCCTCATTGCTTAACACTGGTGCGAGTGCGATCCGATTTTTTTATCGTATTGCACTTGCATAGGAAAATCGCAAGTGGAGAAGAGCCCTAACTTGAAGAAAAATAACATTGTGCAGTCAGAATCTCTTTAATGCGGGCTCATATAGGTATATGTTTATTAAATATATTCTTAATCTGAGTAATTGCCTTACTACAAGTAGCAACAAAATTACAGGACAATCTCAGAGTGTTTAGATACAATGAAAATGTTACAAATTTTGCTTTGGTTTTTCTAAAGATCCACTTTGGACATATCTGCCTATTTAAGGCTGGTTTCACACATCCAGCTTTTCTCCACTTTGACGGATCCGGCGCGCTCCCGTACAGTGTATACAGTGCAATGGCCGCGCAACAAGCCCTGGTCACATGCTGTCATGTGACCGGAGCACGTGACCAGGAAGTTGCAGCGCGATTGTAATGTTTACACTGTAAACTGAGCGTGACCGTTAGGTAAGTATTATAAAGTGTTTTTTATGTTATAACCCCGGCCTGGGCTCTTATATACAGCATGTTAGAATGCTGTATATAAGAGCCCGGTGGTGGTGGCCACAGCTTATAGGCCAAAAAAGTGGTGACAGGTTCCCTTTAATCCTTACTAACTCATCAACTATCATTTATTTTAGTTATATTGTTGTTTTAATCCACACTAACTTTTCAACTATCATTTATTTTAGTTATATTGCTCTTTTAATCCTTACTAACTTATCAACTATCATTTCTTTTAGTTATATTGTTGTTTTAATCCTCACCAACGGTTACAATTAATTATTCTGTAGATTTATCACATCAATGTACATAGTCCAATCAATTTTGATCCCCATTGGAACAGTGATGATCATGTCTGTGAAACGCTGTGGAATTAATAGCGCTATGTAAGTGAGTGAAATAAACAAATAAAAATAAATATTGTTTCCTAATATTCCCTATGAATCCATGGGAACTCTCACCTCCGGTTCAACCCCATGTAAAATAAGGACCTCATATAGATTCCATATTTACTGGATTAATACCCTATGCAGGCATCTAACCCATCTCCTCAAAAATAAAAGTTTGTATGTTCAGAGATGAGAGAGACGAGAAGTTGGACATTTAAGAAATTATTAAGAATATCCCTTGGTTTTTTCCGCCTAAGGCTATGTGCGCACTTTGCTTTTTACCTGCTTTTTTGCTGCTTTTTCAACTGCAGCATTTAATGCCAAAATGGTTGTGTTCTGCTTTTCAAGCAAAGTCTATGGGAATTTGGTTTTCTTGTCCGCACTTTGCAGTTCAAACTGCAGCCTTTTTGTTGCAGAACTTTGGTCAAAAATTCAGCTTTGCAGGGCAAAACCCAAATGGCAAAAACAAAAACAGGACAATTGTTTTTGCCATTTGGGTTTTGCCCTGCAAAGCGGAGTTTTTGACCAAAGTTCTGCAACAAAAAGGCAGCAGTTTGAACTGCAAAGTGCGGACAAGAAAACCAAATTCCCATAGACTTTGCTTGAAAAGCAGAACACATCCATTTTGGCATTAAACGCTGCAGTTGAAAAAGCAGCAAAAAAGCAGGTAAAAAGCAAAGTGCGCACATAGCCTTAGACTATTTGGATTGAGACAGGATTTTATCATTTTTTTGCTTATTCACATATCAAGTGCCTTATTTCTCAGTGGTCATCTTAGAAACTTTCTCCCTCTATACAGAAATTGAATAAAAGCAATTATTTGTTACATTTGTTTATTAACCGATTCATAAAAAAAAGTTGCATTTGTGTGATTTTTAGCAACAGTCTCCAGAAAGCTGAAAAAAGGAGCTTGAAGACCTTTCTATAGGGAGAACATACAGTAATAATTTTATAAAAACCTGGGGCTACACCTAAACTTTGCTGGAGAACCAATACTGACAACTAAAATGCTGTGAAATTAGTGATCATTTTTCAAGCAAGTTACATTATAAATCACTTTTAAAAATCAGTCAAATCACAGCATGTAAAGATTCTTCAGAATGGAGGGATTTGATGCGATTTTTAACGTTTTCAGTGCATTAATTACATCATAGCGATTTTTTTAGAGCAGTAAAAAGTCTAAATGTAGCCCTAGTCTTAGGCTGTGTCCGCACTTTGCGTTTTTACCTGCGTTTCCGCAGCGTTTTGAGCTGGAGCGTTTTCATACCAAAATGCATGAGTTTTGATTTTCCAGCAAAGTCTGGGAAATAGGGATTTCTTGTGCGCACTTTGCAGTTCAGAACACTGCGTTTAATTTGCATAATTTTGGGCAAAAGCTCAGCGTTCAAAGAAGCAACATGTCAATTGTTTTTGCCATTTGGGCTGCGTTTTGCTAACATTGAAGTCAATGAGAAGTAGTAAAAAGCAAGAAATATCAAAATTCCAGCATTTTACCTGCTTTTTGGCTGCAGAAAACATGCGTTTTGGACTACATAAACGCATGCGTTTCTGACATCAAAATAATGAAATAATATGTCCCTTTACACACATAGTCCAACAATTAAATTACTGAAAAATGTTAATTTATTGCTATTTTAGCCATATATAGTATAAAACCGCTATAATTATATGAAATATAACTATTTTCGTTATGATTTCAATAATTATATATGTGTTCCTTTTTTCCCTTTTTTCATTGTGTTTGACTGTTTAAACTTTATTTAGCAGTGTCTTTATGATAAAAACGCATCTGTCTAAACGCAATGGAAAAGCAGGTAAAAAGCGCTAAAAACGTGGTAAAAATGCATGTGTATTTACCGCGATTCTGTACTCAAAAGCAACTTTGGCAAAAGCAATTTCTGCCAGAGGATGCGTTTAGAACTGCAACTAGGACGACGCAAAGTGCGGACATAGCCTAAAAAGCAAGCAACATCAAAATTGCAGCGTTTTACCTGCTTTTTAGCTGCAGAAAGAATGTGTTTTGGACTACATAAACGCATGCTTTTCTGACATCAAAATAATGAAATGATATGTCCCTTTACACACACACATAGTCTGACAATTAAATTAATGAAAAATATTAATTTATTGCTATTTTAGCGATAAATAGTATAAGGCTAGGGCCCCACTTTGCGCTTCCACTTGCGTTTCAGGTGCTTTTTTCGTCCGTTTTGAGAAGCACCTTTTTCCTGCCAAAATGCTTGCGTTTCCATTTCCCATTACAATCAATCGCAGATGTGATTTTTCCGACCCCAATTTGCGTTTGTAAACGCATCTGCGAATTTGCATATTTTGTGGCAAAAAACGTGCGTTCAACGAAGCAACATGTCAATTGTTTTTGCCATTTTCGGTCAGTTTTGATAACATTGAAGTCTATGAGAAATGTCAAAAACCAAGAATCTTCCAAATACCTGCGTTTAACCTGCTTTTTTGGTGCAGAAAACATGCGTTTTGGACTTCAAAAACGCATGTTTTTTGGACATGAACATAATGATTTCATATGTCCCTTTACACACACACATAGTCCGACCAAAACAATTTAAAAAAAATATGAATTAATTGCTAATTTTTAGTTAAATATTGAATTAACGCAAAAAAATAATGATATAAATATATTTCCATTATTTTAATTTAAATTGTAGATTTGTTTTAACTTTTTTCCTTTTTTTTCATTCTGTTTGACTGCTTAAACTTTATTTAGCAGTGTCTTGATGTTCAAAACGCATCTTTCAAAACGCAAGTGGAAAAGCAGGAAAAAAGCGCTGAAAACGCAGCTAAAACGCGGTAAATACGCATGTGTTTTCAGCGCTAAATTTCAGAAAAAGGCAACTTTGGATAAATCAATTAAGGCAAAAACGTGCGTTCTAACCTGCAAGTAGGAGAATGCAAAGTGGGGCCCTAGCCTTAGACCGCTATAATTATATGAAATAAAACTATTTTCGTTATGATTTCAATAATTATATATGTGCTAAAAACGTGTAATTTACCGCGATTTTGTGGTCAAAAGCAACTTTGGCAAAAGCAATTTCTGCCAGAGGATGCGTTTAGAACTGCAACTACCTTGACGCAAAGTGCGGACATAGCCTTAGGGGTGCTTCACACATAGCGAGATCGCTACCGAAATCGCTGCTACGTCACGGTTTTGGTGACGCAACAGTGACCTCATTAGCGATCTCGCTGTGTGTGACACTGAGCAGCGATCTGGCCCCTGCTGTGAGATCGCTGCTCGTTACACACAGCCCTGGTTCGTTTTCTTCAAAGGCGCTCTCCCACTGTGACGCACACATCGCTGTGTGTGACAGCGAGAGAGCGACGAAATGAAGCGAGCAGGGAGCAGGAGCCGGCATCTGGCAGCTGCGGTAAGCTGTAACCAGGGTAAACATCAGGTAACCAAGGGAAGCCCTTTCCTTGGTTACCCGATATTTACCTTCGTTACCAGCCTCCGCCGCTCTCGCTGCCAGTGCCGGCTCCTGCTCTCTGCACATGTAGCTGCAGTCCACATCGGGTTAATTAACCTGATGTGTACTGTAGCTAGGAGAGCAAGGAGCCAGCGCTAAGCAGTGTGCGCGGCTCCCTGCTCTTTGCACATGTAGCGACGTTATGATCGCTGCTGCGTCTGCTGTGTTTGACAGCTAAGCAGCGATCATAACAGCAACTTACAAGGTCGCTGTTACGTCTCAGAAAATGGTGACGTAACAGCGACGTCGTTGTTGCTGTCGCTATGTGTGAACCCAGCCTTAGTCAATTAGTGAAGTGCAAATCTTGTCCTTAAAGGGATTTTCTAATTAAAAAAAGAACCCCAAATGATTTTAGTAGTGACATTATAGTCACCCTCCCAGCTCCAGAACTGGCTCATGGCTGTTGGTCTTGTCTGTGTTTTGGCTGCAGCGATGAGGTCACATCAACCACTTACATCAGGGTTCCCCAACTCCAGTCCTCGAGGGCCACCTACAGTGAATGTTTTCAGGATTTCCTTAGCATTGCATGGGTGTTGGAAGCATCAACTGTGCAGGTGATTAAATTATCACATGTGCAATACTAAGGAAATCCTGAAAACATGCACTGTTGGGGGCCCTTGAGGACTGGAATTGGGGACCCATGGCTTACATCATCAGCACAGCAACTCACACTGATTGGCTGCAGCGGTGATGTGAGCTCTGCACCACTGCAGCCAAAACACAAAAACGGAGGGAGATTGAGTACTATCTGGCTCTGTTATTTGACATTACAGTAATCACTTGGGGTCCACTTTACTAAGTGTGGAAAACGTTTCTAACTTGGTTTTTAAGCTCCCTTTGCAAAAACAGAAAACAATTGACTGCATTAGATCAAAATGTATAAATACATTCACATTATTTTAGGAGCAATCTTTTCATTTGCATTTGACATATAAACATTGTTGTACAAGGTGCACGTTTAACCCCTTCACCACTCAGTATTTTTCCGTTTTTTTTCTCCCCTTCTTCCAAGAAGAGACAGAACTTTTTTATTTTTTCATCAAAATTGCCATATGAGGGCTTGTTTTTTGCAGGACGAGTTGTACTTCAGAAAGAAACCATTCATTTTAACATATAGGGCACTGGGAAATTTGAAAAAATTCCAAGTGCGGTGAAATTGCAAAAAAAAAGTGCAATTCCACAATAGTTTTTTGTTTTCTTATTTACCATGTTCCCTATATTGTAATCTGACCTGGCATTATCATTTTCTAGGTCAGTACGAGTTCATAGATACCAAATGTATAGTTTTTCTTTTTATTTAATTGGTGAGAAAAAAAATCTGAAAATGTTTGCATTTGGCGCCATTTTCCGAGTCCCGTAATGCTTTCATTTTTCAGGTTCTGGGGCTGTGTAATGGCTTATTTTTTTGCACCCTAAGAACTGAATTTTTACTGATACCACTTTTTGGGTAGATATAATGGTTTATCACCTCTTATTAAATTTTATTGTACAGTTGAGGTGGCCCAAAAAAACTAATTTTGGAGATTTTAATTTGTTTTCCATTACACTGTTTACTAATTGGATTAATTTATTTTATATTTCGATAGATATTACATTTCTGAGTGCAGCGATACCAAATCTGGGTATTTTTAAGTATTATTATTGTTTTATTTTCAATGGGGAACAAGGGCGTGACTTGAACTTTTGTATTTTTTTAAAACTTTTTTCTCACTTTATTGTATTTACTATTCCCCTCAGGGGACTTAAAGTTGCGATCATCGGATCGCTTGTGCTGTACCGAGCAGTGCATCAGCATTGCTCTGAACAACAGAAATCATCATCTCCTATGAATGCTGGCTTGCAGCCGACGCTCACAGGAAATTCGTCATCAGCTGAACCCTGGCTATCATGACAAGTCTTCAGCACTCAGCGATCACATCACGGGGCCGCTGATAGGAGCGGGGATTGACAGTGGGATTTAACTAGTTAACAGCCGCTGGCAGATGTCTGACCCACCTGCAGCTGTAGGGCAGATCAGAACAGCTAGAGGCATATGTTGGCACCTCAGATCAGCTGGAATGTGTAGGAAAAGATGCTAGTTATTCCCGCCTCGGTCTGCCTGTCGTTCCTCACCCTGTCTCTGTTATTAAAGGGGGAAGAAAGACAGGAAGGATAGAGGAAGGAAGGACAGGCAGACAGACAGGGGAGGGAATAACTAGCAAAACCCGACCCACCTATTATACTGCAGCACCTATCAATCATATAAAAGTGTATTTCTCAAACTTTACTTGCCTGTATTTCAGAAACCAAACATCCAATCTCACAAATACTTGTATGTTTAGAATCAGCCTGATAGCACCAGCATAGCACTGGCTTTAGTTTATATATGAAAGTCCTGATGGTGGTCCGCTAAAACATTCTCTCCATCTCATTATTCTGCCATTTGGCAAATATAAACAATGTTGGTTCCTAATTGACCTAAAACGGGAGAAGTTTATTCTGATGTCATGTCAGAGTGAAAAACATGCAGATGTGTCTTTTTAGATAGTGTATGTAAACTTCTGCCGGCTGAGCTGCAAGGAGGGCATTGGCTCTCTATATATAGTGTACATCCACAAGCTGAGGTGCAGGGAGGGCACTGGCTCTATATATAAATATATACTTATGCTATATAGTATATACTGTACTGTGCAATGGTATACTGTATACAGTAAACAGTACATATGTACAGAAAGTTACCTCCAGAGCTGGTCAGAGCGTGGTGAAAGGACAGAACCAGACGTGTGCACTGTGGGAATTTGCTCTTATTGCAAAGCATTGCTCTTAAACCAAGTTACAAATGTTTAAAAAGCTTTGCTTGTCTGACAAAACGCTCTCAAACATAGGTACTCTTAAACCAAGGTTCCACTGTATATATATATATACACATATATGCTCCTATGTAGATAGATATATGTAATGTGTCTCATAGATAGATATAGTGTGTACATCCGAAGGCTTGGCTGCAGTGAGGGTGCTGGCTATATATTTACATATATACATACACAGACTATATCTGCCTATAGCTATATATGGTGTGTACATCCACAGGCTGGGCTACAGGGAGGGCGCTGGCTATATATTTTTTATATATATATATATACACCGTATATATATATACACATACTATATCTGCCTATAGATATATATAGTGTGTACATCCACAGGCTGGGCTGCAGGGAGGGCGCTGGCTATATATTTTTATATTATATATATATATATATATACATACATACATACACACTATATCTGCCTATAGATATATACAGTGTGTACATCCACAGGTGGGCTGTAGGGAGGACGCTGGGTATATATTTACATATATATATATATATATATATATATATATACACACACTATATCTGCCTATGTATATATATATATATATATATATATATATACATATACAAGCACACACTATATCTGCCTATAGATATGTATATGGTGTGTACATCCACAGGCTGGGCTGCAGGGAGGGCGCTGGCTATATATATATACACACACATGCACACACTATATCTGCCTATAGATATGTATATAGTGTGTACATCCACAGGCTGGGCTGCAGGGAGGGCGCTGGCTATATATATATATATACATGCACACACTATATCTGCCTATAGATATGTATATAGTGTGTACATCCACAGGCTGGGCTGCAGGGAGGGCGCTGGCTATATATATACACATACATGCACACACTATATCTGCCTATAGATATGTATATGGTGTGTACATCCACAGGCTGGGCTGCAGGGAGGGCGCTGGCTATATATTTATATATATATACACATGCACACACTATATCTGCCTATAGATATGTATATAGTGTGTACATCCTCAGGCTGGGCTGCAGGGAGGGCGCTGGCTATATATATATATATATATATATATATATATATATATATACACATGCACACACTATATCTGCCTATAGATATGTATATAGTGTGTACATCCTCAGGCTGGGCTGCAGGGATGGCGCTGGCTATATATATATATATATATACATGCACACACTATATCTGCCTATAGATATGTATATAGAGTGTACATCCACAGGCTGGGCTGCAGGGAGGGCGCTGGCTATATATTTATATATATATACACATGCACACACTATATCTGCCTATAGATATGTATATAGTGTGTACATCCTCAGGCTGGGCTGCAGGGAGGGCGCTGGCTATATATTTATATATATATACACATGCACACACTATATCTGCCTATAGATATGTATATAGTGTGTACATCCTCAGGCTGGGCTGCAGGGAGGGCGCTGGCTATATATATATATATATATATATATATATATATATATATATATATATATATATATATATATATATACACATGCACACACTATATTTGCCTATAGATATGTATATAGAGTGTACATCCACAGGCTGGGCTGCAGGGAGGGCGCTGGCTATATATATACACATACATGCACACACTATATCTGCCTATAGATATGTATATGGTGTGTACATCCACAGGCTGGGCTGCAGGGAGGGCGCTGGCTATATATTTATATATATATACACATGCACACACTATATCTGCCTATAGATATGTATATAGTGTGTACATCCTCAGGCTGGGCTGCAGGGAGGGCGCTGGCTATATATATATATATATATATATATATATATATATATACACATGCACACACTATATCTGCCTATAGATATGTATATAGTGTGTACATCCTCAGGCTGGGCTGCAGGGAGGGCGCTGGCTATATATATATATATATATATATATATACACATGCACACACTATATTTGCCTATAGATATGTATATAGTGTGTACATCCACAGGCTGGGCTGCAGGGAGGGCGCTGGGTATATATTTATATATTTACATGCACACACTATATCTGCCTATAGATATATATAGTGTGTACATCCACAGGCTGGGCTGCAGGGAGGGCGCTGGGTATATATTTATATATTTACATGCACACACTATATCTGCCTATAGATATATATAGTGTGTACATCCACAGGCTGGGCTGCAGGGAGGGCGCTGGCTATATATGTATATTATATATATGTATATATATACATGCACACACTATATCTGCCTATAGATATGTATATAGTGTGTACATGCACAGGCTGGGCTGCAGGGAGGGCGCTGGCTATATATACATATATATATATATATATACATGCACACACTATATCTGCCTATAGATATATATAGTGTGTACATGCACAGGCTGGGCTGCAGGGAGGGCGCTGGCTATATATATATATATATATATATATATATATATACACATGCACACACTATATCTGCCTATAGATATGTATATAGTGTGTACATGCACAGGCTGGGCTGCAGGGAGGGCGCTGGCTATATATATATATATATATATATATATATATATATATATATATATATATATATACACATGCACACACTATATCTGCCTATAGATATGTATATAGTGTGTACATGCACAGGCTGGGCTGCAGGGAGGGCGCTGGCTATATATACATATATATATATATATATACATGCACACACTATATCTGCCTATAGATATGTATATAGTGTGTACATGCACAGGCTGGGCTGCAGGGAGGGCGCTGCTGGGATTTCCCCTTCCTCATTCCTTGCCGGCGCTGCTGTGGGGCAGGATTTACACTCCCATTAGGATGTCTGATAAGTGGCTAATGGAGGCCGGGGGGACAGACCCTTCCTCCCAGATTACGTGTCTCTCCGGGAGAGCCATTGTTGTGTGACTACTGATCACGACACTCGTGATATTGTCATCCACATTTCTGCTTTGTGCCCTTCTGGACGCCATAGAGCTGTTTGAGTGAAAAGACCGCCAAGACCAGACTACAGGAAATGTCCCCAGCCGCCGGCGTCCTCATGGTCACAATGGCGAGCTTGTTTGACTTGGTGGCTACAAAAGTGCGCGCTTGTCTCCTCATAAAATACTGTGAAGTGTGGGCACTGGGGCAGAAAAGCCAGTCACGTGAAATCCCACTCGTGTATTGTCACCAGCTCCACACATCACGGGGTGTCCGGCACTGCCTGTGGCACACGTCCTGACAGACCTCACAGGCGGCCACACTCCCTGCAGGTCCTTGGGATCTTGGTGCCACTTTGCCTCATGGTTTCCCATTGTGCTCCTGGTAGTCCGCCATCGCCTCTGCTCCCATCTGAGGGTGTCACCATTAATGATAGCCCGCACTCATGATTGCTGCCCGCTGTCCATGGCTCTGTACTGTGCATCTCCGCAGTGCCACCCTGTGCGCGGAGAGCAGCAGCTGGTGACATGTCAGGCGGAGGCCGCCTGCTCGGCCCTGCAGCTGTCTCAGTGGAAGTACTAGTTCCTCCTTGGATCTCCATGTCATTCTTCAATTCATTCACAGATTGTAAACCATAGAAAGGGCAAGTCACTGAGTGCAAGCCCTCCTCCCAACTCTGCCATGTCCCCCACCTCATCAGCTGTACCATGTCCCCCACCTCATCAGCTGTACCATGTCCCCCACCTCCTCCTCCCAACTCTGCCATGTCCCCCACCTCATCAGCTGTACCATGTCCCCCACCTCATCAGCTGTACCATGTCCCCCACCTCCTCCTCCCAACTCTGCCATGTCCCCCACCTCATCAACTCTACCATGTCCCCCACCTCATCAGCTGTACCATGTCCCCCACCTCCTCCTCCCAACTCTGCCATGTCCCCCACCTCATCAGCTGTACCATGTCCCCCACCTCATCAGCTGTACCATGTCCCCCACCTCCTCCTCCCAACTCTGCCATGTCCCCCACCTCATCAGCTCTGCCATGTCCCCCACCTCATCAGCTGTACCATATCCCCCACCTCCTCCTCCCAACTCTGCCATGTCCCCCACCTCATCAGCTCTGCCATGTCCCCCACCTCATCAGCTGTACCATATCCCCCACCTCCTCCTCCCAACTCTGCCATGTCCCCCACCTCATCAACTCTACCATGTCCCCCACCTCATCAGCTGTACCATGTCCCCCAGCTCCTCCTCCCAACTCTGCCATGTCCCCACCTCATCAGCTCTGCCATGTCCCCCACCTCCTCCTGCCCAGCTCTGTCATGTCTCCCACCTCCTCAGCTCTGCCATGTCCCCCACCTCCTCAGCTCTGCCATGTCCCCCCACCTCCTCCTGCCCAGCTCTGTCATGTCTCCCATCTCCTCAGCTCTGCCATATCCCCCACCTCCTCAGCTCTGCCATGTCCCCCCACCTCCTCCTGCCCAGCTCTGTCATGTCTCCCACCTCCTCAGCTATGCCATGTCCCCCACCTCCTCAGCTCTGCCATGTCTCCCATCTCCTCAGCTATGTCATGTCTCCCACCTCCTCCTCAGCTCTGCCATGTTCCCCACCTCCTCCTCCCTAGCTCTGCTATGTACCTCCACCTCCTCACCGGCTCTGCCATGTCCCCCACCTTCTCCCCAGTTCTGCCATGCCCCCACCTCCTCAGCTCTGCCATGTCCCCCACCTCCTTCTCCCCAGCTCTGCCATGTCCCCCCACCTCCTCAGCTCTGCCATGTCCCCCACCTCCTCCCCAGCTCTGCCATGTCCCCCACCTCCTCAGCTCTGCCATGTCCCCACCTCCTCCTGCCAAGCTCTTCCATGTCCCCCACCTCCTCCTGCCCAGCTCCGCCATGCCCCACCTCCGCCATGTCCCCCCAGCTCCGCCATGTCCCCCCACCTCCTCAGCTCTGCTACGTCCCCCACCTCCTCCTCCCAGCTCTGCCATGTCCCTCCACCTCCTCGACTGCTCTGCCATGGCCCCCACCTCCTCCTCAGCTCTACCATGTCCCCCACCTCCTCCTCCCCAGCTCTGCCATGTCCTCCACCTCCTCTTCCCCAGCTCTGCCATGTCCCCCACCTCCTTCTCCCCAGCTCTGCCATGTCCCCCCACCTCCTCAGCTCTGCCATGTCCCCCACCTCCTCCTGCCCAGCTCTGCCATGTCCCCCACCTCCTCCTTCCCAGCTCCGCCATGTCCCCCCACCTCCGCCATGTCCCCCCACCTCCTCCCCAGCTCCGCCATGTCCCCCCACCTCCTCCCCAGCTCCGCCATGTCCCCCCCCACCTCTGCTCTACGTCCCCCACCTCCTCCTCCCAGCTTTGCCATGTCCCTCCACCTCCTCCACTGCTCTGCCATGGCCCCCACCTCCTCCACTGCTCTGCCATGGCCCCCACCTCCTCCTCAGCTCTACCATGTCCCCCACCTCCTCCTCCCCAGCTCTGCCATGTCCCCCACCTCCTCCTCCCCAGCTCTGCCATGCACCCCACCTCCTCCCCAGTGCTGCCATGTCCCCAACCCATCCTCAGGTCTGCCATGTTCCCCACCTCCTTCTCCTCAGCTCTGCTATGTACCCCCACCTCCTCCCCAGCTCTGCCATGCACCCCACCTCCTCCCCAGTTTTGCCATGTCCACCATCTCCTCCTCAGCTCTGCCATGTTCCCCACCTCCTTCTCCTCAGCTCTGCTATGTACCCCCACCAACTCTTCAGCTCTGCCATGCACCCCACCTCCTCCCCAGTGCTGCCATGTCCCCCACCTCCTCCCCAGCTCTGCCATGTACCCCACCTCCTCCCCAGTTCTGCCATGTCCCCAACGTCCCTAGTTCTGCCATGTCCCCCACCTCCTCCAGCTCTGCCATGTCCCCCACCTCCTCCCCAGTTCTGCTATGTCCCACACCTCTCCCCCCAGGTCTGCCATCTCCGCACCTCCTCCTCAGCTCTGTAATGTCCCCCAGCTCTGCCATGTCTCCAACCTCCAATGCCATCCCCCCCTCCTCTTCCCCCAGTTCTGCCATACCGCTACTTTCCCCCAGCTCTGCCATCCCCCCCATCCTCCTCCACCATCTCTGACACGTCCCCTACTTTCCCCCAAGTCTGCCATACTCCCATCCTCCTCCACCATCTCTGACATGTCCCCTACTTTCCCCCCAGCTCTGCCATGTCCTTCAGCTCTGGATTGTGTCCCCCCTCCCCTGCAGGTCCCCTACCTCCTCCCCCCAGCTCTGTCAGGTCCTCCACCTCTTCCCCCAGCTCTGCCATGTCCCCAGTCTCCTCCTCCCTGCCCCCTCACCAACCTGATTGACTCAGCAGCTCTAGGCACAGAGGGGAGAGGCCCTGCAGGTCATAACCTCTGCAGTCTTCAAAGAAGCAGCTGTCAGGTCGCTCACTGACCAGCCAGAGAGGGTCATGGGGAAAATAAACACTGGGGCCCCCGGACTCCCCGACACTACAAGCCTCAGTGCTGGCCATAGGGATCCTGCAGTAATACATCGGGGTAAGCTATCCACATAGAATCAGAGAGCTACACGTGGAATCACTGGGCGCAGCCTGGATCCTCCACGTGTGAAGGCTGCAGCCATTTTCTATGTGTGCGGACAGCAGGGAAATTCGGTTTCCCCTTTTATTCTGCACTCGACTCCCAGGAGAAGGGGCTCACACGGGGCACACAAAGAGGCAGCCATTGGGGGAAGTGCGGCGGCCAGGGCTCAGATAAATGTCTCCTCTGGAGGCCGATCAGCAGGTGTCGGCCTATGGGGTGTACTCCGCCACCACATAGGGAGCACGGGCAGACCACGGTATCACACAGAATGAGGACAGGACACAATAGTAATAATGAGGAGGACACGAGGTCGGGTTTACACCAAGAACATGTTTATTGATGAGAATGGGGACAATGTAACACACAAGTAACAGGTGACTCCCGGAGGCGGCTCTATTGGACATGGTCGGGTTCAGACTGATGCCCTTTCATCATTGCACTGCTTATTTCATTGTTACAGTAGTGCAACAGGGAAAGAGTGTCAGGCAGCCCAGGGGTCTGCTCCTCTAACAGCCCCAGCACATTAACCCTTCCGCGATCCGCAGGAACAATGTCTGTGCGGCAGAGAATATTACAGCTGCTATGGAGTCAGGGCAGGGGGCAGTAGTGGGGATAGGAGAAGCCCTGGTCTCGCTGATTGTAGTGTCTGGTCACCACCCACAGAGCCCTTTTCCTGGGCCTCACAGGTCCCAAAAGAGCACATCCACAGACCACCTGAAAATAGCCGGAAAGGCCACCCACACTCTGCCCCTGTGAGCCCCTCCTATCCATCTCTGCTGCACTGAGCCGTCAGCCATCACTATCACACACACACTGCCTCTTCACATTCTGCCCTAGGAAAACCTCGCATTCTGCCCCTCCCAGACCAATGGGCTCGTTCTCTCTTCTCACATACCTCAGACCAAACAGCTCATCACGTGATCTGCCCTGACCGAGGGTCCCTGGTGGGCTGCTGCAGGGCGGGAGGGGCAGGGGGCTAGTGCAGATGCTTCATCAGGACCCTCTCTAGTCAAAACTTTAACAACGGTGATCTGAGCAAGACCGAATTAACCAATATGAGACCGAAAAGTGCATCTAAAGGGATCAACCAAATACACAGGCAGCATCCAGATAACGTGTCATTTATGCCCCTCGTGTTATTAAAGCATGTGAAAGCATACACCCTGGAGCCAGTGCTTGAGAGGTGTGGGAATCCAGAAAGCATAATGGCAGCTCATGTTACAAACATTATTACTGAAGTACACTCAATACAGTCCATACCCACTGGAAGAATCACCATGTACGCCCAAAGTCTAAGCCTGGCTTTATGGTGGGCTGGCTGACAAAACAAAGTAGCCCCCTAATGTAAGGTAACAACCAACAAACCTCATTCGTCAAGGCACTGTCACTAGTTACAGGCACGGTATGTGTGAGTGGTTTTATATATATATATATATATATATATATATATATATATATATATATATATATACATATATATATATATACACAGCCAAATATCACAATCATAATCACAAAGCCATAAACACAACGATTTCTGCATTCTGCCAACAGCAGCAATAGTACATGTGTAAATAAAAAATAGATAAATAAATACAAACATAATAAACAACCACACGTATTCTCACACACACACATATATATATATATATATATATATATATATATATATATATATATATATATATATATATATATATATATATATATATAAAAATCCAGGAGATGGTTGTGGCAAAGCCTAGCACCTAGTATCCGCAATAGCAATAGTGGTGCTGTTCTAATTTTGTTATACGAATATACATATATATTCACACACACACCCATTTTTATATGCAGATACACATCTATATATCTATAATATATAATACAAGTTTATGTATTATACATATATTATATCCATATAGACACACACGTTTCATATATATATATATATATATATATATATATATATATATATATATATATATATATATATATATATATATATATATAGAGCCTCCATCACATAAATAACAGAAAACGTTTACATAATGCCAGTGCCCCTATGTATGAGAATAATCACTAATCTGTGAACACTGTTGGGGACACCCACACGTCTTCATGAAATTATGACCAGGGGGACGGTATCTCAGGGAAAAGACCCTATAAGCAATATTGCACTACTACTCTGATGTCAAAAGCAGAGGCAATATTGATAGGGTCTCTTCCCTAAGGGATAAAAAAAGACAAGAGTCATAACACACAATGTGACAGCCTGAAAGCACCAGATACCTGTTGGGAAGGAAAGTTGAAGGAGTCTTAGGTTTACAGTGATAATGTACAACAACAAAAAAAACAGTGACTAACAAACTAACAACCGTGGAGAACATAAAATATATTCAGAAAACAATCTAGCCTAGGAATGGTTCATTATTAAACCTAGCTATAGAAAACACACAAGTCATAAACACACGAGGAAAGGTGTGGAAATATATATTTGGGAATTTTAGAAGCCCCAAGATCTACCATGAAATGCCTGCTCCATGGCATCATGCACATCCCAGAAGGATGCGGCACATTAGAGGGAGCAGGGACCTTCTCCATCAGGACTATATACACCACGCACCTTCTTCTGCTGCGGCTTTACCACACGTGTGAATTAACGCTATTTTATCACAGTTTACACAAGAAAAATACATTGATGAATATTATTACTTTACCATTTTCAACAAACTTTTATCGTAGTTGATGGCTGCTTTCTATTGATCCTGCTTGTTTAACCTTTCAGGAAATGGAGTGGAGGGAAAGGGGGGTCTGTTTTCTCATTTTAAGGAAAAGAGACCCCCCTCCTCTACGACCCCACACACACCCTCCTTCTTCCACAATCCAATCCCCTCCCCCTCTACAACCAATTCACTTTTTTGACACTTGATTCTCCTCCTCTCCCTTCTCCTTTCTTTCCTCCACTGACTGGTTTTCCAGCGGATTAAATGAAAGTGGAAACGGGATACAATCCTGTAATTCATGGATTCCTGGCTAATGTATGCATTCCACATTGATCTTACTATTGCATTAAAGATTCCTCACGTTCCACAGAACAGTGTGAGACAGGCACAGGATCCTTTGATGTACCCTTCTAACCAGCAAAACCCTGATAAACAACTGATCAATGGCCATCAATGGGTTTGTTACACCATGATTGTGAACATATATGAAGGCATCATCATTTTCTCACACTCCTTCAGAGAAAGGACACTAGATACACAAGGCCAACAATGCACACTGATAGCAAGGCAATCGGTTTAATCTAGAAACAATATTATTTGCCTTTGATGAAAAGGGCATGAAAATCCTTCTCTTGCTGGATAACTATTTAGTAAAATGTTGTAGGGCAGACAGAAATATGGGGGCGATCAGGGACAGCTAGGGACACAAGCCACAACACAACAGTGATGGAAGAAGGCTCAGGCTATTCCCTGGTATTTCTAAACTGTATATACCACACTTGTCAGTATGATCGGTGTCCTAATAAAGCCATCCATTCCGAGAATGTGTTAGCACTTATTATAACCAACTTTAAACCAAGACATTAGCTAAAGTCTGCTATTTATACCCCATGAGCTAGATCATGTTCACATATGTTTAGAAGCACACCCTCACTTTATCACATTGCAGAAATGGCCTTTGTCTGATAGGATATGTCAGCTAATAATACACAGTGCTCTTTGGGATATTCCAGATTTAAATGTCTCTGTATATTTACATCTGACATCATTGTTGTATTTTTACAACAAATGTCACCATTTGCAATCAAGCGTATATAAACACTTTTATAGGCTGAACACTATAAAGAAGAGATAATTGTTTATACAGGTAAAAATACTCGTAAAAGGCAAAATAAATAAATAAAAATAACGCCATGTTGTTTTGTGGGAAGAAGGAATTATTATTGTAGGCAACTGTACACAATCCAGTGCTAGAATTACTAAAAAGCCCACACCTTATGATTACATTTGGGAATTTCCCATCCATGATAAAAGGGTTAATCAACTCCTATCCATCTGATTCCAAACATTCCAGCATTACCTAGTTAAACCTATGCAGCAAGCTTGTACAAATCTCCAGATATACAAGGGATTCCTGTGCCATGCAGGATCCAACCTGCCCAGGTGAGAGCACAAACTGTCAGCAATCCCTGTAATTCGCCTTTTGGGCTGGTTTTCAGGTCTAACCACGCAAGATGCCCGGCAGGCTCCTGGTCATACCAAGGTCCTTCATACCTATGTGAGCTATTTACATGGCATCAGGCTGTCATTTGTAATATTTCTATGAAATGCAGGTGACATATCTAGAGTGAGGGTGCTTCCCCCACAGGTCTTAAAGATATTAGTTATATCCATGTTAGAGAACTGTTTGCATTAATAAATACATCAAAAATTGCTTCTTCCAGTAATGGAAGTTTAGACTGATCACTAACTGTGATTAGGCTGTATAGTGAACTATGTTCAAGCTTGGCATCCTGGTGTATGGAGTTCTACAGAGGACAAGAGGCCAGGGCAGCAGTGTCAGTGCTCACTCACAAGGGTCCGATGTGCACTGGATCCCCTCCCTGTCCCAGGCCGCTTCCTACTCATGAGGGCTTCTTTTAACAAGTTTATGCAACGACAGGATGGAAGCTCTCCCGAGGCTATCCCCTCCCCCTGCTCAGCCCGACCTGATTCACTGCATTCCACAGCCCTCCCCCCTCCTGCAACCAGCACACACTACACACATACATGCTATACACAGCACAGAGCCCTGCAATACTACATACGCCTTTCCACTTACATACAAATATATAGTAGTATTGATCAAGACACACCCTCCTGCCCAACAAGACACAACAGATATATTCATCTCATCTACACAAATAACTGTCATGGCTTATTTTTTTTTATTGAGCCCCTTCAATATCTAGAAATGGATGCTGAGGCTACAGCAGCATCATTTACTGCAATCTCACTAGAAATGAATGTAGTGTTATTTATAATTTCAATATATACTTGGTCCAAAAATTATAAAGGATTTTTAGTAAAAATAAAATGCACGTGTATTGAAAGCATAAATTGTCATTCACTCCAGGGATTAAAAATAATCTCACCATCATCAATGCAATACCTATTAGGAGGACCACAGTTGGTACCCATTCCTTGTTAGTGAGGTAGGCTATATATACTGGAGACATAGGTGTAGACCAGGCCCACACACTTACAGCCATACTACCACGTCATGTCAGGACAAAGCCATGAGGCCTACAAAGAGTGCCAGATGGAATACTTTAGCAGTGTTTCATTTCATGCACCATTCTACAACCTCTACAGTCCTGATCACAAGCTAGAGAATTCTGCCCCTTAATGGAGGCTAGGCCACTATTACAGTGAATTGTATTAGGTCAATAAGTACAATATTCCACAGCAAAACAATCGTGGGACCTTCAGTAAAAAAAAAAAAAAAAAAAAACAACATCAAAAAACCCTGCTGGACCTTTCAGCTCTTATGGAAAAAGAGAAACCATATCTCCTCATAACAACCACTTAATGGCCTAACAAAGCTAACGTGGGAGAATCTCTATATACAGCAGCGTCCATTTCACAGCACAAGTATCCACTCTGGATAAGTCATTGCCTATACTTTGCTTCAGTGTATTCTAAAGAACAAAACACATAAATAAAAAGTTATTATAAAACCTGAGATATCTGGAACTGTGCACCATCACACCTAAAAGTATATCTGGGACTGTGCACCATCATATCTAAATTATATCTGGGACTGTGCACCATCATATCTAAATTATATCTGGGACTGTGCACCATCATATCTAAATAATATCTGGGACTGTGCACCATCATATCTAAATAATATCTGGGACTGTGCACCATCATATCTAAATTATATCTGGGACTGTGCACCATCATATCTAAATTATATCTGGGACTGTGCACCATCATATCTAAATTATATCTGGGACTGTGCACCATCATATCTAAATTATATCTGGGACTGTGCACCATCATATCTAAATAATATCTGGGACTGTGCACCATCATATCTAAATAATTTCTGGGACTGTGCACCATCATATCTAAATAATATCTGGGACTGTGCACCATCATATCTAAATTATATCTGGGACTGTGCACCATCATATCTAAATAATATCTGGGACTGTGCACCATCATATCTAAATTATATCTGGGACTGTGCACCATCATATCTAAATAATATCTGGGACTGTGCACCATCATATCTAAATAATATCTGGGACTGTGCACCATCATATCTAAATAATATCTGGGACTGTGCACCATCATATCTAAATAATATCTGGGACTGTGCACCATCATATCTAAATTGAAACATAACACAAAATAGAAATGTTGCAATAACATCTATAACTGTAATGTAAATATATGCTCTTCACGCAGTAAACAGAATAAGCATCGTTCATTGAAGGGATAAATGCTTATTCCCAGCACACCCCTCCCTCAGGCAAGAATGGGTTAAGATGGGATTTTCTGGCGTTTGTATTCATTTTTATGCAGGTTGAAATCAAACAAAAACATTCAGACATCATCAGTAAGCCTGCACAACACAGTGGGCGATGGCAGCCATGGTGGGGCAAATGTCACTCTAATACTGGACCATACATCATTATTCAACATGGAAAGCATATTACTAAAGAAAAAAAACAAAAAAACAAAAACAAGACAAAAAAAATAGAAAATAAGATGGGAGACGTACTGGAATGAAATGCTTTGACAATACTATTGCACTGCTTCAATAGAAAACACAGTAGTGCAACACTGTCAGAGCATCTCTCACCAGCTATAGGGTCACTCCTAGGTATGTCCATTGGGTACAGCACAATGCATTATGGATGGGGGTGGGGTGGTAAACAAAAAAAAAAAAAAATCTAAAACACGTCTAGAAAAAAAATGCAATGTTCATCCCCTAGCACTGATAATGCTTCAGTACAAGGTAAGAAAGCTTTAGGGTATATTTATAAATACTGCAACTACAAATTGTAAATAGACTAAAAATATATCAATACCAAATAATCCATTCTATAACATATATATAGCTAGGGCTGCATGGAGTAGTAAGCTTTTGTGCCACAATCATATGCAAAGCCAGAAACATCCGAATATACATCTAAAAATAACTAAAAATATCTATGTACATTTAGTAAAAAAAATAAAATAAATAAATAATAATCACGAGGAAAGAGTCATTTAATGCAGAGGCTTCAGCCAGAGGTCGTTCTGAAAATATCAGTCAGTAGGGCATCAGAAATAAATAATGTACCAGGCAATGTGGCCCCGTGGCTGGCAGAATATAGCAGGGCTTGTGGGGCATTTCATCGCACAGATGCTGGCCGATAACACGTCCGATCCCTGCACTCACTCCATGCAGGCGGCGATGGGGCTCTGCCAACCGATGCCCTTTTAATATTGCACTGCTAATTCCACTTTCCAGTAGTACAACAGAAAAAGGGCCGCGGATGGCAGTAAAGTTATTCCCGAATCAGCAGTCACAGACATCCCATAATTTGAGGCCACAGACACCTATGTATATATATATATGGCACATCGTACAGATATCCCAGAATCTGTGGGTACAGACACCTCATAAGGCACATCGTATGTTCTCCACCACGGTCAGATCTGCATCATTATGATTTTTGACAGGAGACGACCGATGGAATTGTCACGATCTGTAGGAAATACAATTTTACTACAAATGTAAAAAAGCTTGTAAGCAGGAACCGGAGATCCAGAAAAGTAAGGAGCATGGCTCTGCCCCAAGGAGACTCGGTCCTGCTCCTCGGTGCAAGGATCGCACACGTCTATTCTAATGGTAGAAGAATATTCTGCACCGATCGATGGAAAATGGAGGCGATGTGGGTGTGGAGCGTACACAGAAAGGAGCTGCCACAATCCCCGAGCGATCTGTGTCCACACACCTCGGGGCAGCCAGGAAGGGGCCGCACTTGGGCGACTTCTCGGAGGTGTCACTGATGTCCAAACTTTCCGTCAGTGCTGTCCGCCGCTGGCCCCGGTGCTGTCAGGGCTGCTCGTCTCCTGGAGGACGCTCCCGAGGCCATCGCTGTACTCCACTGTACATGGATAGTTCCCACTGCTAAAGTGAAAGGAGGGACCGTGGGGAAGGATCGCTCTCCTGTGCGCGGAGTGGGCGTAGAGATGCTACAGGCTCCCCGGGTGTCCCATCTGCCGCTGACCGACATCCCGGTGCCCACGCTCAAGGTGGCCGCTCTCCTTGATGCCCGCTAGCCCGCTACTCGATCCCCTGGTGCCCGCTTTCTGGGTGCCCAATCTTCCTTGTGCTCGATCTCTCAGTGTGCGCTCTCCCGGTGCCCGATCTCCCCGTGTCCGCTCTCCCTGTGCCCGCACTCCCGGTGCCTGATCTCCAGGTACCCGATCTCGTGGTGTCAGCACTCCCGGTGCCCGATCTCGCGGTGTCCCCATTCCCGATGCCCGATCTCGTGGTGTCACCACTCCCGGTGCCCGATCTCGTGGTGTCACCACTCCCGGTGCCCGATCTCGTGGTGTCAGCACTCCCGGTGCCCGATCTCGCGGTGTCCGCACTCCCGGTGCCCGATCTCGCGCTGCGCGCACTCCCGGTGCCCGATCTCGTGGTGTCCGCACTCCCGGTGCCCGATCTCGTGGTGTCCGCACTACCGGTGCCCGATCTCGTGGTGCGCGCACTACCGGTGCCCGATCTCGTGGTGTCAGCACTCCTGGTGCCCAATCTCCATCTACCCGTGCCCGATCTCCCGGTGCCTGCTCTCCCGCTGCACACGCCGCCTGCACACTGTGACATAGGGAGAGCGCCGAGTGCAGTGACAGGGACCAGTGCTCGCCACGAGCCCCTCCCATTGCTGGCCACCCGGGCATCGCCTGACACCCGAGCAGCCCGTGCAGCAGCCTGGAGGCCCCTCTTGGGTGTCTCCTTCCCTCCCAGCCATGAGAGGGGACGCTGCCCCCCTCAATGCACTAATTGCTACTGCAGCCCTCACCACTCCCCTAAGCTCCCGCCATTTCCGCCCATAACTCCCGGATGCCACTCTCCAGTCTTGAGCCCCAAATTCATGAATGGTACCTGGGCATAAGAAGCACCTCCTCCTAGAAAAGTTGACCAAAGAGGCTGGCAAGGACCCCAGGGGCCACCTGTGCTCCAGAAGGAATCCCCAAGGCTACATAGCTCGGCTTCTAGCGAGCCACCGAGCCTCCCTACAGGCGACAGAGAGACGTTTCTCCTCCCGGTACAAACCTCATGGCCTCCCAGCTCCATCCTCCATCTTTGACTAGTTGACATTCAGCTCCTGCTTGGACAGATCCTGATTTGCATAGCCTTTCTTTCATTGGTCATGGCTTGCGCTAGTCTTTGCCACCTGAGATCCGATTGGCTGAAGCCTAAGGATATTTAAAAATATTATCCGCCCTGTCATTGGAGGAAGTGACACCACGTCACCGCACGCTCTTTATTTTAACAATGAATGCACAAACACATTCTTCCATTCACAAATTTTTTGTTTGCCCGCCTTTTTTTTTTCAACTAGCTTTTCATTGATTTTGGTCCCAGCAGAGGGGTCCTAGAGAGTAAACATATCCATGAGGGAGGACACATACACATGGGAAAACACAGTTCTCACCCAGGAAAAGAAGGAGGAGGAGGGGGACGTGTTCAGGGGATCATGACCATAGGAGAACACCTCAGAAGCCCCTAGCCCAAAATGGAAAGGACAGACACACTTGGAAGTGACACTTATGTGGAAATGCTCACTGACAGAACATGGGGGCATTTCAGGATATTTGCAATAGTAAGAAAACAAGATCAAGGCACTTGGTATAAAAGATACTGATTGTAGAAAACAGAGCAACAAAGTATCCCTCTATGTAATCAGTGCCAGAAAGCATTGCTCTATAAAATAGGAGTAACAATGTATGGCAAGGTTAGAAAGCGTTATTCTATGGAATCAGTGTAACTTTATAGGTGTCACACTCACTGATAATGCAAAGTAATGCTTCGTCATAGTGATTATATATACTGCATGTCACTATGACAAAGCATTACTTTGTATTATCAGTGTGACAAAGTATTATTACTCTATAACCAGTGTAACTAGTACTATTACGCTATATAATCAGTATAAAAAGTATTATTACACTATATAGCCATTGTAATTACTCTATAACCAGTGTAACTAGTACTATTACGCTATATAATCAGTATAAAAAGTATTATTACACTATATAGCCATTGTAATTACTCTATAACCAGTGTAACTAGTACTATTACGCTAGATAATCAGTATAAAAAGTATTATTACACTATATAGCCATTGTAATTACTCTATAACCAGTGTAACTAGTACTACTACGCTATATAATCAGTATAAAAAGTATTATTACACTATATAGCCATTGTAATTACTCTATAACCAGTGTAACTAGTACTACTACGCTATATAATCAGTATTAAAAGTACTATTACACTATATAGCCATTGTAATTACTCTATAACCAGTGTAACTAGTACTACTACGCTATATAATCAGTATAAAAAGTATTATTACACTATATAGCCATTGTAATTACTCTATAACCAGTGTAACTAGTACTACTATGCTATATAATCAGTATAAAAAGTATTATTACACTATATAGCCATTGTAATTACTCTATAACCAGTGTAACTAGTACTATTACGCTATATAATCAGTATAAAAAGTATTATTACACTATATAGCCATTGTAATTACTCTATAACCAGTGTAACTAGTACTACTATGCTATATAATCAGTATAAAAAGTATTATTACACTATATAGCCATTGTAATTACTCTATAACCAGTGTAACTAGTACTACTACGCTATATAATCAGTATTAAAAGTACCATTACACTATATAGCCATTGTAACAAAGTACTATTACTCTATATAATCAGTATAACAAATGAATATTACACTATATAATCAGTATACAAAGCATTATTACTCTATATTACCATTGTAACAAAGTACTATTACTCTATATAATCAGTATAACAAAGTATTATTATTCTATATAAACAGTGTAACAAAGTACTATTACTCTATTTTATTAGTATAACAAAGTATTATTACTCTATATAACCAGTGTAACAAAGTATTACTGTATATATAAGTACTGAAAAAAGTATTACACTTTGTAGTCAGTGTCACAAAGTATTACTAGTATAACCAGTATATCAAAATATTACTCTATATAGCCAGTGTAATAAAGTATTATTGTCTGTAATCAGTGAAAGAAATTATTATGCTATATAGCCAGAGTAACAAAGTATTATTCATTGTAATCAGTGAAAGTATTATGCTATATAGCCAGTGTAACAAAGTATTATTACGCTATATAATCAGTGTAACAAAGTATTACTGTTTATATAGCTACTGTTTTAAAGTATTACAACATATAATCAGTGTCACAAAGTATTACTAGCATAACCAGTGTAGCAAAATATTACTCTATGTAATCAGTATAAAAAAGTATTTTTCTACATAATCATTGTAACAAAGTCTCATTCTCTGTAATCAGTGTAAGAAAGTAACGCTATATAGCCAGTGAAACAAAGTATTTTTTTCTATATAATCAATGTAACAAAGTATTACTCTATGTAATCAGCATAACAAAGTATGATTCTGTATTAAGTGTAAAAAACATTTTACTTTATATAATCAATGTAACAAAATATTACTCTAATCAGTGTAAGAAAGTTTTACGCTATCTAACAAGTGTAGCAAAGTATTTTTCTACATAATTAATGTAATGAAGTATTATTATACATAGCAGTGTAACAAAGGATTATGCTTCATAACTAGTGTAACAAAGTATTTATATACCAACGTAACAAAGTATTACGCTATGTAATCTGTGTAGTAAAGTCTTACTGTAGCAAAGTACTCTATATATCGTACTCTATATATCAGTGTGCAGAGTGAAAAAGTATTACTCTGTATATCAATGTAACAACAAAGCCTTACTCTATAGATCAGTGTAACAAAGTATTACTCTGTATAATCACCTAAGAGAGGTAACAGAATATTACTCTATAATCACTGTAAAAGAATTACTCTATATATCAAGAATTACTCTATATATCAAGAATTACTCTATATATCAGTGTGTTACTCTATGTAAGCTCAGTAACAAAGTATTACTCTATAGAGCAGTGTAACAAAGTATTACTGTGGATATCACTGTGCAGTGTAGCAAAATATTACTCTACATTTCAGTGTACAGTGTAACAAAGTATCTATCTATCTATCTATCTATCTATCTATCTATCTACCAGTGTACAGGGTAAACAGTGTTACTCTGTATGTCAGTGTACAGTGTAATAAAGTATTACTCTCGCTCTCTGTCTCCCTCTCTATATAACTCTATCAGTATACAGGGTAAACAGTATTACTCTGTATGTCAGTGTACAGTGTAATAAAGTATTACTCTCTCTCTCTGTCTCCCTCTCTATATAACTCTATCAGTATACAGGGTAAACAGTATTACTTTGTATGTCAGTGTACAGTGTAATAAAGTATTACTTTCTCTCTCTTTGTGTCCCTCTCTATATACGGTAACTCTATCAGTATACAGGGTAAACAGTGATACCCGGTATGTCTGTGTACAGTGTAATAAAGTATTACTCTATACATCAGTGTACATTGTGACAAAGTATGACTCTATATGCCATTATATTACATTATTTATCAGAGTAACTAAGTATTACTGTGTATATCAGCATGCTGTGTAACAAAAAAAAATACTGTATATATCAGTGTGCAGTGTATCAATGAATTACTTTATATATGTATGTGCAGTTTAAAATGTGTTACTATATATCTGTGTATAGTGTAGCAAAATATTACTCTATATATCAGTGTAACAAAGTGTTACATTATATATAATTGTACAATGTAACAATATATTTATCTTTATAATCACTGTTATAAAGTATTACAATTTATATCACCGTTGAATGTAAAGAATTACTTTATACATCATTGTACTCTGGAGTGTAACAAAGTATTGCTCTATATATTAGTGTGACAAAGTATTGATCTGCATGTCAGTGCACAGTGTAACAGTATTACTCTATATACGAGTGTAACAAAGCATTACTGTGTATATCAGTGTACAGTGTAATAAATTGTTACTCTATATATTGTACAGTTTAGCAAAATATTACTCTATATATCAGCGTACAGTGTAATAAATTGTTTCTCTATATATCAGTGTACAGTGTAATAAATTGTTACTCTAAATTAGTGTAATAAATTGTTACAAAATATATCAGTGTACAGTGTGATAAATTGTTATTCTATATAACAGTGTAATAAACTGTTACTCAATTTATCAAAGTACAGTGTAATACATTGTTACACTATATATCAGTGTACAGTGTACTATTGTTATTCTCTATATATCAGTGTACAGTGTGATAAATTGTTACTCTATATATCAGTGTACAGTGTGATAAATTGTTACTCTATATATCAGTGTATAGTGTGATAAATTGTTACTCTATATATCAGTGTATAGTGTGATAAATTGTTACTCTATATATCAGTGTATAGTGTATCAAAGTATTACTTTACACTTCAGTGTACAATGTAGCAGTATTACTCTGCACGTCCTACACAGTGTAACAAAGCATTACTGTGTATATCAGCGTACAGTGTAATAAATTGTTACTCTATATATCAGTGTACAGTGTAATAAATTGTTACTCTATATATCAGTGTACAGTGTAATAAATTGTTACTCTATATCTGTGTAATAGATTGTTACTCAATATATCACTGTACAGTGTGATAAATATATCAAAGTACAGTGTAATACATTGTTACACTATATATCAGTGTACAGTGTACTATTGTTATTCTCTATATATCGGTGTACAGTGTGATAAATTGTTACTCTCTACATCAGTGTACGGTGTAATAAATTGTTACACTATATATCAGTGTACAGTGTACTATTGTTACTTTCTATATATCAGTGTATAGTGTGATAAATTGTTACTCTCTATTTATGAGTGTACAGTGTAATAAATTGTTACTCTATATATCAATGTGTAGTGTATCAAAGTATTACTTTACACTTCACTTGTACCATGTAACACAGTAATACTCTGCACTTCCTACACAGTGTAACACAGTATTACTGTGTATATGAGTGTACAGTGTAATAAATTATTACTCTATATATCAGTGTACAGTGTAATAAATTATTACTCTATATATCAGTGTATAGTGTATCAAAGTATTACTTTACACTTCAGTGTACAATGTAACACAGTGTTACTCTACATTTCCTACACAGTGTAACAAAGCATTACTGTGTACATCAGTGTACAGTGTAATAAATGTTTACTCTATATATCAGTGTATAGTGTATCAAAGTATTACTTTACACTTCAGTGTACCATGTAACACAGTAATACTCTGCCCTTCCTACACAGTGCAACAAAGTATTACTGTGTATATGAGTGTACAGTGTAATAAATTATTACTCTATATATCAGTGTACAGTGTAATAAATTATGATTCTATATATCAGTGTACAGTGTAATAAATTATTACTCTATATATCAGTGTATAGTGTATCGAAGTATTACTTTACACTTCAGTGTACAATGTAACAGAGAATTACTCTACATTTCCTACACAGTGTAACAAAGCATTGCTGTGTACATCAGTGTACAGTGTAATAAATTGGTACTCAATATATTAGTGTACAGTGTGATAAATTGTTACTCTCTATATCAGTCTATAGTGTGATAAATTGTTATTCTATATAACAGTGTAATAAATTGTTACTCTCTATATCAATGTACAGTGTAATTAATAAATTGTTACACTATATATCAGTGTACTATTGTTACTCTCTATATATCAGTGTACAATGTACTGTTACTCTATATATCAGTGTACAGTGTACTATTGTTACTCTCTATATATCAGTGTACAATGTACTGTTAATATATATATCAGTGTACAGTGTACTACTGTTACTCTCTATATATCAGTGTACAATGTACTGTTACTCTATATATCAGTGTACAGTGTACTATTGTTACTCTCTATATATCAGTGTACAATGTACTGTTACTATATATATCAGTGTACAATGTACTGTTACTCTATATATCAGTGTACAGTGTACTACTGTTACTCTCTATATATCAGTGTACAATGCACTGTTACTATATATATCAGTGTACAGTGTACTATTGTTACTCTCTATATATCAGTGTACAATGTACTGTTACTATATATATCAGTGTACAGTGTACTATTGTTACTCTCTATATATCAGTGTACAATGTACTGTTACTATATATATCAGTGTACAGTGTACTACTTTTACTCTCTATATATCAGTGTACAATGTACTGTTACTCTATATATCAGTGTACAGTGTACTATTGTTACTCTCTATATATCAGTGTACAATGTACTGTTACTATATATATCAGTGTACAGTGTACTACTGTTACTCTCTATATATCAGTGTACAATGCACTGTTACTATATATATCAGTGTACAGTGTACTATTGTTACTCTCTATATATCAGTGTACAATGTACTGTTACTATATATATCAGTGTACAGTGTACTATTGTTACTCTCTATATATCAGTGTACAATGTACTGTTACTATATATATCAGTGTACAGTGTACTACTTTTACTCTCTATATATCAGTGTACAATGTACTGTTACTCTATATATCAGTGTACAGTGTACTACTGTTACTCTCTATATATCAGTGTACAATGTACTGTTACTCTATATATTAGTGTACAGTGTGATAAATTGTTACTCAATATATATATATATATATATATATATATATATATATATATATCAGTAAAGTTATTACTATATATATATATATATACAGACACACACACAATTTTACAGTGTAATAAAATTCTGTTTATATAAGTATACAGTGCAATAAAGTGTTACTTTTTATATTGTGTGCAGTGTGATAAAAGTATGACTGTATCAGTGTACAGTGTAAAGTATTGCTGCACATACAAGTTTATAGTGTACTCATGGTGTGACTGTATATATGTAGAGTGTAATAAAAGTATTTCAGTATATAAAGTAGTAAAGTGTAATAGAAGTATGAAAGTACAGTGCAACAAAGTATTATTGTATGTACACATTAGTGTACACTGTAACACAAGTATGTAATATTGTATAGTATAACAAAACAAATCACTGGTAAGGGTATCACAGAATAAAGCAGCCATATTTACCCATAGCTGGTCACAATACTCTTGTAGTGCAGGATGCAGCACATCTTGCAGTATATGAGTATGGCAACCAGGTAAGTATGACTGCTTTATTCTGTAATACAGCCTAACAAGTATGTTGTAAGAAATGATTTTTATCAATGTACAATACAACAATGTATAATTGTATCACAGTGCAGTGTTACAAAAGTATGACTTTATAAACTAGTGTACAATGTGAGAAAGTATCATTTGCCTCTGTGTTGTAACTAAAAAGTAACACTTTACACATCAATAAACAATGTAACAAAAGTCTAACTGTGTTTATGTGTCTCAAAAGTCTGACTATATGAAATAGTGTACAATGTAACAATACATCACTGTGGGTAGTAGTGTACAGTGTTATAAAATGTTTAACTGTATATATTAGTATAGGGTGAACTAGTGTGTCATTGTACACCATCAGTATGATAAGTGGTGTGTAACCTGTGGGAGGTCATCCTGGCAGTTGTAGTTTCACAACTGCTGAAAAATCAATGCTACTGCCAGGAAACAGGATGCTGTGTAAGCTCTGTATGTCATCCATATAATATCATACTGACCAGACTCCATCTTGCTTTATTAACACTTTGTAGTAATTCACATGAGTTAACAGACAGAATACCTGAAGTATCAGGAGCATTACTTTTCTCAGTCTGCATACTCCAGTGCATTCACAGACCAATGGTAGTGGCTGAGTACCAACAATTAGCTGAGACAGTTATCACAATTGCACTTGCCTCCATTATTTAGTGTGTACCAGGCAGATATGATTAGGCTGCATTTCTAAATTGTCCATTTTTCATTGAAAGGGAGGGGTTTTCTCCTTGGTGGACCTTTGGCAGGGTTTTTGGGAGATGGGAGAAGCAGTGGGCTGTGAAATCAGACATTCCTGTCCAATGGAGCTGAGATTATAGCATTGTTCTCTAGAAAAGGGGCTGCTTTTCTCTTCTCTATCCCCCTCCTCATCTACAGGGACCTGATTGTGCAGTTAATCAGCAAAAAAAGCGTTTGATGTAAGGCAGGGCGTGAATTCAAAAAGGCCATGGGGGATTCAGAGGGGGGATTTCTTCTGTCTATTGGAAACGTTATTCTGGTTTCAAAATGGTAGCCATTTAAAGATGCAAAGTTCTGTGGAAAAAAAATTGCCCAGTTTTCTCTTTATTATAGTGGTTTCCCATATTACTGCTGGAGAGAACAATAAAAAGTCAAGGGGAATAAAGAGGTTTTGGAAATTAAGGTGAGATTATGCCATATTGTCATCATTTTATTCTACGTATCAGTATATATATATATATATATATATATATATATATATATATTCATTATCATCATGATCATATTAACTCCCATAAACACACACATAGTTATATTTGAGAAAATAACTCTGCCCTGAGATCTTCCACTTCTTACAAAGAATAAGAAAACTCTTACCTTTGGGAGGCAGAAGTGTCACTGGTGAGCCCATTAACCCTTACAGGCTTGGCTTGTTTTGCATAGCAGTGCTCCGGAGAAGCACAAGGAGCTGGTGTTCTTGTTTCTGTATCCCAGTTGCAGTGTGAACTGCTTCTCCCCTTCTCTTATGTCTCACGTGTATAGAGAGGAAGGAGGAGGGGAGATCCGGGTTAAATTTGGGGTCTACATGAAATAATCTGCAAGGATAACATTAGAGATAAATCAAGTGGTTTTGCCAGATCTTGTTTTCGCCAGTGCAACCGTCCATGTGTCGTCACAGAAGGCGGGGCCCCAAGTGTTTTTCCTTAAACTATATCTCCCAGTAGAAGGCCTTCATCCAAAGTCCCTTTAACTCATTGATGCCTAATGGTCACACTCATACTGTCAAGTGCTGCACTTACAATACTTGTCACTATGACTTCTTATGGGCCAATGGTTGTTTTAGCTGGTAAAACAGGACCTGCTGATTATTAGCTTTTTAGCTTTGTTTGTGTAAGTACCATATTTTTTGTTAATGATTCATCAGAACCTATATATATATATTTTTTAAATCAGGGTTATCATCAAAACTAATATTCTCTTAATTTCTTGGGTCACAGCTGCACACACTGGGAAAGGCTTTTATTTTAGAAATATTCTCTTAAAAAAAATGCTGATTCTATATGTGATTAGCATGAGTTTAATGTACATTTTTTTGCTTAATATAGTTATGCAGCAGCAACTTACTTGGAGGTAGAAGCAGTTTTTTAATAATTAATCAATATCTTATATCTTGTTATATAACTAACATTGTGAGTAGAGGTCTAAAAATGCTTGAATAATAATAATAATAATAATAATAATAATAATAATAATAATAATACAGAATACTACTACTACTAATAACAATGATAATAATGATAATAATAATGCTGCTGATAATAATAATAATAATAAACCACAGGGTTGACAAACTGATTATGTGGTGCATTACCAGTTTATAATATAACAATACAAATTAAATGATTTATACAAAAACACTAAGTGGGAGGTATTATGAAACAGCTTAGAGGACAATCATGTAATTAAAATACATTAATACCACACACATTCTTTCCAAATTTTACAAAGCAATCTATCTGTCCTTCCATCTATCTATCTATCTATCTATATATCTATCTATCTATCGGCTATCTGTCTATTTATCTATATATTCTATCTATCTATTTATCTATCTATATTCTATCTATCTATCTATATTTTATCTATATCTATCTAGCTATCTATTTATCTATCTATATTCTATATTCTATCAATCTATTATCTATCAATCTATCTATCTATATTCTATATATCTATTATCTATCTATATTCTATCTATATCTATCTAGCTATCTATTTATCTATCTATATTCTATATATTATTTATTTGTCTATCTATCTATCTATCTTCTATCTATATTCTATCACTGTATTATCTATCTATCTATTTTCTATATATCTATTATCTATCTATCTATCTATCTATTTATCAATCTATTATCTATCTATCTATCTATCTATCCATTATATATCTATCTATATTCTATCTATCTCTCCATCTAGCTAGGCTTTCCACTTAAGGTAGGTACAATAAATACTCTTATATTTTAATGCTGCATGTTTATATAATATTAGAAAAATCTGTCTAAATGTACAAATATACATATATATTTTTTTATTTATATATATATATATATATATATATATATATAAAAAATTGTATGATTGTGTTAGACATAAATATGGTAAGAGATCTGTATTGTGTTTTCTACAATATTGCACAAGGGTATGCCACTGAAGTACATTGATGGACTGTTTAAGATCTTTCCCAGAATGTTTGGAATTTTCCTTTTTGTCTTTCTCTTAATCGGGATATTGTAGCCTGTGTTCTGCTAAACCCTCCTGTCCACTCTCACCAAGATGTTATTGATAAACTACTGATAAGAGCAACATCAGACACTTTGTAGAACTTATGTTCATTGTACTTTATTGCAAAAAAAAGCAAAATGTATATCAGCCTTTGTCAGATTTACTTCACTATATATATATGTACATAAAAACTTATGTTAAATAAAAAAAAATCTTTGATACTGCTTTGAAATCCTCTCTCAGTTAAGGAGTGCTGAATAGGAGAGGGTTAATCAGTCTCTGGGAACATTGATCAATATTGATGGCTGTGGAAGTTTAAATGGATTTGTTGTTTGTGGGAGGTGGGGGATCTCTGCTTTTTTCCCTTCTACTTTGAATTCTCCCTCTCCCCCTCCTAGCTAGGAGCTTGGTCCTAATTGCATGCATGCCATTCCTTCTGGGTGGGTGGTATCACCTTTTAATTCTGGTCCTTTCCACAGGGAAGGCCTGTAAAAAAAAAAAAAAAAACTCTTTCATGTCTCCGAAAAAAAAATCAATACCCAGGGCTTGTCAGTGTTCTATAAAATGAATGCAATATAAGGACAACAGAAGGTAAAATAGTTTAAAACTATTTGAGAATGTGTATTTGTGTGTCTCTCCCATAGGTGCTCCAAGCAGAACATTATTTAATATAAATGTTTACAAAGTGTGAAAAAAAAAAATAATTGTTTGCACATGCCCCAACCAAGTAGATTTCCACACTTTCTATTTGTAGGGAAATGGGGTGTTCTTAACTGGTGTCTGATTAAGTCACTTAGTGGGCTAGTTAAATGAATTTGCCACAAAAGAGAATGTTAAGTGCTTTCAAATCTGTTTAAACACAATTGTTCTCAGGACTGTTATAAATGCTTCCAGTTTGCAGCAAAGTCATTAGTTTTATTTCCAATGTTTATTGCCATTTAAAATGAAGTCATGTTGTCCCCTGCTTAAAGGGCAAACTATTCTGTAGGGGCAAGAAATGTCAATGTTCTTATTTAAATTGTGTCCTTTTTTCTCTCTCTTTTAATAAACAGTAGCTAAAATTTGTTTTGGATTATTCTATCAAACTGCAGATGTCAGCTAGTTTAGTCCTCATGAACATGACTGTATCAAAATCCTCTCTGCAGCCAACTAGTTGTCTATCACTTGCCAAGGTTATTTAAGGTCACCAAATCATACCTATCAAATGCAGTCTGGCAGATCTGTGGGACCCACATTATGTGCTGAAATGAGGGCAGGTCTAGAAGATCATCACCCCCAAGCAGAAACTTTCTTTTGTATCCTGTATCAGTTTTTCAATTTTCTTACTTATATAGAATATATATCTTGTTTGTGCATGATATTTTTGTATAGTGAATCTCAATTAAGACACATTTTGGCTATAAGTAGTAACTGGATTATATCATAGCAGTCTATTATTTACATATGTTGATATATCTACACAACAATTACATTGTTTACCCTTTAATCCAGATGTACATGAATTCTATAGATGTCCTATATACTCAAGTAGGCTAATTAGTTTGAAATGTAACATGTTTCAACTCATATGCCTTTAATTATATTGATATTTAATAGAGATATTACCAGAGCAAAAAAAACAACATATATACATATATATATATATATATATATATATATATATATATATATATATACATATACAGAGAGATATATATATATGCATATACAGACACATATAGATATCATATGTGCGTGCGTGTGTGTATATATATATATATATCTATAGATATATGTGTGTATATATGTATATATATATATATATATCATATGTATGTGGATATATATATAGATATATATATATTTATATAGATATATTAGATATATGTGTGTGTGTATATATATATATATATATATATATACACCACATATCCACATATATATATATATATTTCTACATAGGTTAGGTTTTAGTTTACAAAATTATACCTTATAATATTTTACATATCCTTATTCATAAGTACAGAACATGTCAAATAATCTACAAATGTTACATACATTCATACCATGTTATGTAACACAATTACAATTATGCAGTTAATGGGCAACTAATCATGGTTGTTGTATAATTTGGAAATAAGTATACTCATTTACTATGTGCAACTTTCAAAGGAATTTTAATTAGATAAATTCTCTAGGGAATTGGGAACTTGCACAATGTTCATAAACTTGGGGGAAAATGGAATAATAAATGATAAACCTATATTAACTGTGATTTTTTTTTTGTGGTGTACATATGTATGCATTACTGTAAAGAATTGTTTTTATAAGCCATAAATAATTGTTCAAATTAATTAAAAATAAAAAGAGTAATGAATAATAATGTATTTCCTTATTATTAATGAACAAAACAAGCACATTTAAATGTAAAAATTAAACAATTTAATTCTGATTTGTTAAAAGATTAATGAAAATATTTGAAGGGTAGAACTTAATTTCATTATCCTATTTAGTCTTTAATAATATAAACTATCAATTAAAACAATTTTTGTCTGTGTGAACAAATAAATTCTATAATACATACATAATACATATAATTACAAAACAATAAAATAATGTTAAACCACTAGAAAAGCTTTCAGTGTTTTACTGTAATTCATACATGATAGCTTTGTGAAGAATTATATACTTGTTCTAATTTATTACACATGTAGTTTTATAAATAGTTTATTTAAAATATACCCTTAAGAAAAAATCTCACAAGAGTGAACAAAAAGTTCTAGAGGATGAACATTTTAATGAGCAAATGACTTAACAGACATAATGTCTATACAAACAAGTCTACATACCAAGCTCTGGAGAGGTCATATGCTTTGGAATTTTATTACTTCCCTATATTTCCATATCTTTTACAAACGAATAAGTTAGATTGATGCAGAGAAAAACCTTCCATTTCATTCATTTTAGTAAATGAGAAAACAAATATTTGTTTATCTTTATGAAACACGTTCTAATTAGTTGAATTTAAAATGTAAACCTATATGATGAGACTGTCCTGATGTGTGATTAGAGGAAAGAAGCTGAAGTGCAAGGTAAAAATTCATTACTTAGCAAATCAGAATTTATTCATGTAAACATTGTTATGATAAGTCTTCTTGCAAGTTTTAATTGTAAATCAACCAAATTCAATGACTTTTGAGCTTTGCTTTGTAAATTAAGTAATTTACATAATACTGTAGTAGGTCTCCGTGAAAAAATACAAGAAAACTCTGGAGGTTGTGTTTTATTTGCTATAGTAAATACTTAGCAGATCCCTATAGTTTTAGCTTGTGTACCGTATATAAAATATTAAAATAAGTGTTGCAAAAGAAAAAAAAAAATATATATATATATATATATATATATATATATATAAACTGACATGCACACAAACGTCTGTGCTTTTCTGTGCTATATGCAACACACATTTCTGTCCTGTAATAACAGATACACATAATGTTTATTTTGTACTCTAGCTGTAAAGTAAATAATATCCTAGTAAACAGCAACAGAAGTGTTAAATGACACTAACATTTTACTTTGTGGTATCCATTTAAACTCAGTACCAGTATAAAGTCAGATAAAAGAGAGCACATCTCTTTTTCCATTTACATTATCCTCTTCTTGTTAAATTTATATATATCTCAATTTTCATAATCTTAAATAAAAGATTAACTACTCTATATCCAAGACAAACTAAATATTATCTATATCTATTTATATCTATTGTATACAAATCTAGATCTCTATCTATCTAAATGATATCTAACCATCTAAATCTATCTGTTCATCTATCTATCTATCTATCTATCTATCTATCTATCTATCTATCTATCTATCTATCTATCTATCTATCTATATCTCTGTTCTATCTATCTCTCCATCTATATCTATCTATCTATCCCTCTATCTATCTATCTATCTATCTATCTATCTATCTATCTATATCTCTGTTCTATCTATCTCTCCATCTATATCAATCTATCTATCCCTCTATCTATCTATCTATTTATTATCTATCTATCTACCTATCTATCTGCTCTCCTATCTATCCCTCTATCTATCTATCTATCATCTATCTATCTACCTATCTGCTCTCCTATCTATCCCTCTATCTATCTATCTATCTATCTATCTATCTATCTATCTATCTATCTATCTATCTATCTATCTATCTATCTGTCTATCTATCCCTCTATCTATCCCTCTATCTATTTATCTATCCCTCTATCTATCCCTCTATCTATCTATCTATCTATCTATCTATCTATCTATCTATCTATCTATCTATCTATCTATCCCTCTATCTATCTATCTATTTGCTCTCCTATCTATCTATCTATCTGCTCTCCTATCTATCTATCTATTCTCCTATCTATCTATCTATCTATCTATCTATCTATATCTCTGTTCTATCTATCTCTCCATCTATATCTATCTATCCATCTATATCTATCTAGCCCTCTATCTATCTATCTATCTATCTATCTATATCTCTGTTCTATCTATTTCTCTATCTATCTATATCTTTCTATTTATCTATCTATCTATCCCTCTATCTATCTGCTCTCCTATCTATCTATCTATCATCTATCTATCTATCTATCTATCTGCTCTCCTATCTATCTATCTATCTATCCCTCTATCTATCTATCTGCTCTCCTATCTATCTATCCCTCTATCTATCATCTATCTATCTATCTATCTGCTCTCCTATCTATCTATCTATCTATCCCTCTATCTATCTATCTATCTATCTATCATCTATCTATCTATCTATCTATCCCTCTATCTATCTATCTATCTGCTCTCCTATCTATCTATCTATCTATCCCTCTATCTATCTATCATCTATCTATCTATCTATCTATCTATCTATCTATCTATCTATCTATCTATCTATCTATCCCTCTATCTATCTATCTATCTATTTGCTCTCCTATCTATCTATCTATCTATCTATCTATCTACCTATCTATCTGCTCTCCTATCTATCTATCTATTCTCCTATCTATCTATCTATCTATCTATCTATCTATCTAACTATATCTCTGTTCTATCTATCTCTCCATCTATATCTATCTATCCATCTATATCTATCTAGCCCTCTATCTATCTATCTATCTATATCTCTGTTTTATCTATTTCTCTATCTATCTATATCTTTCTATTTATCTATCTATCCCTCTATCTATCTGCTCTCCTATCTATCTATCTATCATCTATCTATCTATCTATCTATCTGCTCTCCTATCTATCTATCTATCCCTCTATCTATCTATCTGCTCTCCTATCTATCTATCCCTCTATCTATCATCTATCTATCTATCTATCTATCTGCTCTCCTATCTATCTATCTAAACAAATCTTTCTTTCTTTCCATCCATCAATCCATCTATCCGTGAATACTATCATTTCCATCTATCGGTCCATTAGCCTAATTTACATAATTTTTATTCAATCTCAATAAAAAATGAGTTTACTCCTCTGTTTATAAGTACAAAAAACAGTTTGTTATAACTATGTCATTCTGCATTTACAAGTGTAAAGAATTATGTACAATATATCTGGCCAGTATCACAAACTACCTTAATGTGCAAAAAGCGTCAAGTGATCTGAATGAAATCTCTTTCTTGTGGTCGAACATGTATCTGATCTGACAAAAAAATGTCCTTATTATGGTTATAATTATCACAAGCAAAATAGCGGTGTTGAAATAGCTCCATTACAAGTGATAAAGGAGGTTTACTTTTCTAAAATGAGAAAGAATGAAAAGATTGGCACAATCCTAACAAAATATCTGTTTGTGTATGTGCTCATCTCAACCCCGCCATCCAGATATTTCTTGTTAATCTGAATTCCCCATAGATCTGTGTGTGTGTAAACCCAGCTGAAGCTTGTGACCTCTAATTCTACATTTAGGATGTTACTTGATTGAATGGTAATAAGATTGACAGTGCCCCATAGTGAAAGGGGATTAACAGATATGTGTAATGTATCATGTTCAGAAGAATAGAGGGAAGAAGGAGAAGAGGAAGAACAGCTACCCGATGGCTTGATGCTATCAAGAAAACGGCAGAGAAGATCGTGGTGGACCAATGTAGGCTTGCACAAGATCGATCTTCCTACAGAGTGTTTATCCATTAAGTGACCATGGCTCGAGATCAAGCTGAAGGCTTAAATATTAATAAATGATCATTAGATATACATGCATACAGTCATAGCCAAAAGTGTTTGGCATCTTTTAAATTGTTCCAAAAAATGAAGTGTTTCTCCCAGAAAATTATTGCAATTACACATGCATGTTTTGTTATACACATGTTTATTTCCTTTAAGTCTATTAAAACACCACAAAAAAAGAGGGAAAAAAGGTAAAATGGACATCATTTCACATGCAACTCCAAAATTGGTCTGGACAAAATTGTTGGCACCCTCGGCCTAATATTTGATAGCTCACCCTTTGGAGAAAATAACTGCAATCAATCACTTACTATAACTGCCAACAAGCTTCTTCACCTCTGAACTGGAATTTTGGACTACTCTTCTGTCGCAAACTGCTCCAGGTCTTTCATATTTGAAGGGTGTCTTCTCCCAACAGCAACTTTAAGATCTCTCCACAGGTGTTCAATGGGATTTAGATCCGGACTCATTGCTGGCTACTTCAGATCTCTCCAGTGCTTTGTTTCCATTTCTGGGTGCTTATTGAGGTATGTTTGGGGTGATTGTCCTGATGGGAAACCCATGACCTAGGACGCAAACCCAGTTTTCTGACACTGGGCACTACATTGCGACCCAAAATCCTTTGGTAGTCTTCAGATTTTATGATGCCTTGCACACAGTGAAGGCACCCAGTGACAGAGGCAGCAAAACAACCACAAAACATATTTGAACCTCCACTATATTTCACTGAAGGTACTGTGTTCTTTTCTTTGTAGGCCTCATTCTATTTTTGTAAACAGTAGAATGATGTGCTTTAACAACAAACTTTATCTTGGTCTCATCTGTCCAAAAGATGCTTTCTCAGAAGGATTTTGACTTACTCATGTACATTTTTGCAAACTGTAGTCTAGCTTTTTTATATCTCTGCTTTAGCAGTGGGGTTCTCCTGAGTCTCCTGCTATAGTGTTTCATTTAATTAAAATATCAATGGATAATTCGCATTCACACTGATGCACCCTGAGCTTGCAGGACAGCTTGAATTTCTTTGGAACTTGATTGGTGCTGCTTATACACCATCCGGACTATCCTTCATTGTAAACTTTTATCAACTCTGCTCTGCCGTCCACATTTAGGGAAGTCAGCTATACTGACATGGGTTGTAAAATTCTTGATTATGTTACGTACCGTGGACAAAGGAACATCAAGATCTCTAGAAATGGACTTGTAATCTTGAAATTGTTGATATTCAACAATTTTGATTCTCAGGTTCTCAGACAGTTCTCATCTTTCTGTTCTCCACACTGATGCACAATGCAAAGATTGAGTCAAATTCCCTCCTTTTTATCTAGTTTCACATTTTGTTTTATTTTTATTGCCCACACCTTTTTCCTTGCCACAGGTGAGTTTGAACGATCATCACATGCTTTAAACAAAGTTGTTATCTACAATTTTGGAAAGGTGCCAACAATTTTGCACTGTCCATTTGTGAGTTTTTGTGTGAAATTATTTCCAATTTTATTTTCTTTCCTCTGCTGTTACAATACACACAAAGGAAATAAACATGTGTATGACAATACATGTATAATTGCCATAAGTTTCTGGGAAAAATACTTCATATTCTCGAAGACTTTCAAGAGTGCCAACACTTTGAGCAATCACTATATGCAACATGACAATAGTGAGTGCCTGAATTGCATAATAAACATCTCCATTAAATAAATGTAAGGATTCATGCTGAGTTATTGGACCACAATACCTACTGTGTAACTCAAGTGTGTGTGTAAAACTATCCCATGTCATATGCTGTCACCCAATTCAGGACAGGAACAGCTTGAATGAAGAATAAGGCGGGCTTTGCACACTACGACATCGCAAGCCGATGCTGCGATGCCGAGTGCGATAGTCCCCGCCCCCGTCGCAGCTGCGATATCTTTGTGATAGCTGCCGTAGCGAATATTATCGCTACGGCAGCTTCACATGCACTCACCTGCCGTGCGACATCACTGTGGGCGGCGAACCGCCTCCTTATTAAGGGGGCAGGTCATGCGGCACCACTGCGACGTCACACGGCAAGCAGCCAATAGGAGCGGAGGGGCGGAGATGAGCGGGATGTAAACATCCCACCCACCTCCGTCCTTCCGCATAGCCGACGGGAGCCACGGTGACGCAGGTAGGAGATGTTCCTCGCTCCTGCGACTTCACACACAGCGATGGAACAACATCAGACCATCGCGTCAGCGTAATTATGGAATTCGCCGACGCTACACCGATGATACGATTACGACGCTTTTGCGATCGTTAATCGTATCATCTAGGATTTACACACTACGATGTCGAGAGCGACACAGGAAGTGCGTCACTTTCGACATGACCCCACCGACATCGCACCTGCGATGTCGTAGTGTGCAAAGCCCGCCTAAGTCTAGAAGAAGGCAGTCATAAAAGGGAAAATGCAATTTATATGATAATGTCAGTTAAATTATTGTTAAATTGATTTTAATTTTAGATATATTGATTTTTGCCTAATTTGTACATGCTGTAGTTATACAAAGATAAGTCAACATGCCAATTTCAGTGATAGGCTTTAATTTGATTGCAGTTATTTTAGTCATAGTTTTAATGTACTTTATCAAAAACATTCATTCACTGTAACTTTGTCTCTTCATATTGTGTACTATCTAGTTACAATTTATAAACTACAATGAACTTCTATGTATATCTTATTGCACATATTCTACAATTGCATTGTGTTGGCTCTAAAAGTTACATAGCAGCCATTAGCTCAGTATGTTATCCATTGTAGATCTATCTGTCCAACCAACCTCTTCTGTATGACCACTGCTATCACATATTAGTAAATAAATTACACTCAATATAATTTTTGCTCACACAAATGGTTTGCATAGAAAATAATGTACTGTATGTAAAGAAAAAAATGTAAAGAAAAGCTGGTCATGCATTTCATCTAATCGTAATAATCAAATAAAGGTGACATTGGCTATTTGGTAAAACATTATATACAGTGGAAAACAGAAATTTTACATACACTATAAAGACACATATGCATGTTTTTCTCACATGAAATCAGAATAAACCTTTCCTGTTTTAGGTCAATTAGGAACCAAAATGATTTATATTTGCCAAATGCCAGAATAATGAGAGAGAGAGAGAGAGAGAGAGAGAATGTTTTAAGGCATTTTTATTAATTTCTGCAAAGTCAAAAGTTTACACACACTTAAAATACACAGCCCATATGATGATGTCATGACTTTGAAAGCTTCTGATAGGTTTATTGGCAACATCTGAGTTAATTAGAGACACACCTGTGGATGTATTTTAATGGACACCTGAAACACACTGCTTCTTTGTGTAGCATCATGGAAAAATAAAAAAAAAATCAGCCAAGATCTCAGGAAGAGAATTGTGGACTTGCACAAGTCTGGTTCATACTTGAGTGCAATTTCCAGATACCTGAAGATGCCTTGTTCATCTGTATAAACAATTATACGCAAGTACAAGCAAGATGGGAATGTCCAGCCATCATCATTAGGAAGGAGTCGGTTTCTATGTACCAGAGATGAACGTGCTTTGGTCAGACATGTGCATATGAACCCAAGAACAAAAACAAAAGACCTTGTGAATATACTGGTGGAAGCTGGAAAGATTGTGTTATTATCCACAGTTAAACGAGTACTGTATCAACATGGGCTGAAAGGTCACTCTACCAGGAAGAAGCCATTACTCCAAAAGAAACATAAAAAAGACAGATTCATGTTTGCAAATGCACACAGGGACAAAGACCTTAATTTTTGGAAACATGTTCTCTGAACTAAAATTGAACTGTTTGGCCATAATTACCATCATTTGGCGGAAAAAGGGAGAAGCTTTGAAGCCTAAGACTAACATCCCAACTGTGAAACGCGGGGGTGACAGCATCATGTTGTGGGGTTGTTTTGCTGTAGGTTGGATTGGTGCACTTCACAACATAGATGGCATCATGAGGAAAGAATTTTATGTGGCAATATTGAAGCAACATCTCAAAACATCAGCCAAGAAGTTAAAGCTTGGGTGGAAATGGGTCTTCCTATACGTTTCAACTGTAAGTGATCAGCACTGTAGCTAAGAGAACACTAAATTAGCTGTATAGTTATATATTATACAAATTATAACTAGATTTTACGCATTGAGATGTTTATTTGGTAATAAAAGATACATCAGCATTTGAAATACAATATAGCAAAATGGCAAAAGTTTGCAGTTTGTAACATTGAATAGTCAGTAGTTGTAATGATAACAACTTTTATAAATGTACAGTATATGTTGTTTTGCCTCAATCATTATAGTATTGCTAATGAAAATGTCTACAAGCATTTTTGTTCTTGGTAAATATATATTTTCATGGACGGAGAGAGCAAGGTTCCTTGACAACATGGAACAATAATTCCGTCATCATCTTCACCAATACATAAAGATAAAAAAGTATTGGACTTCATCTCTTAACCCCTTAACGACTGCCGATACGCCTTTTAACGGCGACAAATTAGAGTACTTCTTCCAAACCGCCGCTTTTTAACGGCGGTCGGAAAAAAGTCTAGCGCCCCCCAGAGTCGGAAAATTTCCGGGGTCTCAGCTGCCGGGGGTAGCTGAGACCCTGGAGATCATGATTCAGGCCGTTTTTTCCGGTCCCTGCTCATGTGATCACCGGTACACACCGTTTACCGATGATCACCTTACAGTAAATGACCGCGCCGGTAAAAAATCATTTATCTCCCATCTGGCGTAAACAAACATGTCAGATGGGAGATAAATCTCATCCCTGGTCCTCTCGGGTCCCCCGGTGTCTTCAAAGTGTCCCCCCCCGACCCCCCCTTCCTCCCGAAAATCCAACATGGCGCCGGCCGCATTTACCCCTTTCCTCTGGTTTCTGTCGCATGTGCTATGACACATACGACAGAAAACTGCTCCCCAGGCCCTGCCAGGTCACCCCCTATATCCCCCCGGCGTCCCCCGGTGTACCTTTTCCAGCCTTCATCCACCGCGATCCCCCCTCCTTCACAGCAGACGCTGGTCACATGTGCAGAGCGCGGCTGTCAGCTCAGCTTCCTGGTTTGCTTTCAGAGACACTAGCTGCTGCTGCTCGGCACACTGCAGCTGTGACCCGGGGAGGGTGGGTGCAAATTCTTTGCACCCACTCTCCTCACATGGAGGGTCTGCACTCCTAGAAAATGGGGGATACGTTCCCTGAATGTGCCCCCCATATTCTAGAAGGTCCAGAATTGCAGCGGGACTTCCAAAATGGATTACTGCGGACCCGATTTTTTTTTCTTTTCAATAAATTGGTGAAAGAGGGAATGTTTTTGGGGAGTGTTTTTTCAAATAAATTTTTTTAGTGTTGTCAATTTTTTTTTATTACTGTCAATTAGTTATGTCTGGTATCAAATAGATGCCGTGACATAACTAATTGCTGGGCTTGATGCCAGGTGACATTACACATCTGGTATCAACCCCATTTATTACCCCGTTTGCCACCGCACCAGGGCAACGGGATAAGTTGGGGTGAAGCGCCAGGATTGGCACATCTAATGGATGCGCCACTTCTGGGGTGGCTACGGCCTGCTATTTTTAGGCTGGGAAGAGTCCAATAACCATGGCTCTTCCCACGCTGAGAATACCAGACCCCAGCTGTCAGCTTCACCTTGGCTGGTGATCTAATTTGGGGAAACCCTACGTTTGTTTTTTTAAATTATTTATTTATAAATATTTAAAAAAATTAAACCAGCTTTGGGGAGCCCTCCAAATTGATCACCAGCCAAGGTGAAGCTGTCAGCTGTGGTTTGCAGGCTACAGCTGTCTGCTTTACCCTAGCTGGCTATCAAAAATAGGGGGGACCCCACGTAATTTATTTTAATTATTTTTTTCTTTTTGGGCTAAATACAAGGCTAGGCACCCTTTAGTGCCACATGAAAAGCACTAAAGGGCGCCAGCTTAGAATATGCAGGGGGTGGAACGTTATATATGTTTGACATCTATCCATTCATCCATTGTAGCATTTTAGGCTATGTGCCCACAATCAGGGTTTGCAGCGTTTTGGGTGCAGAGTGTTTTCCCTGCATCCATAACGCTGCGTTGTGCAGTAGAAGCACAGTGGAAGGATTTTTAGAAATCTCATGCCCACTGTGCTTCTTTTTTCCGCAGCATAAACCGACCTGTGGCGCAGCTTCCCGAGCCTCAGCATGTCAATTTATGCTGCGGAGATGAGTGTTCTCTGCAGGCAGAATAGAACTAAAGTCCACAGCAGCCTGAACCCAAATTGTAGGCATAAGCAGCTGCGTTCTCCCGTGGACAACACTCACATCTCTGCAGGAAGGCTGACACTGGCTACTAGATGCCGTGTCGCTGGATCATGGCCACATAGCCTAACAGTGAGAATATTGTTGCTACAGCAACATTTTTGTGAAGTACCTGTGGATTAAAAATGCTTACTATACTCCTGAATAAAATCCTTGAGGGGTCCAGTTTCCAATATGGGGTCACTTGTGGGGGGTTTCTAATGTATAGGTACCCAGGAGGCCCTGCTAATCTGACATGGTGCGCACAATTTATTTCAACTTTTCCAAAATTCAAATGGTGCTCCTTCCATTCCAAGCCCTCCCATTTATCCAAACAGAGGTTTTTGGCCACATATGGGGTATCCCTGCGCTCACAAGAAATTGGATAATAACCTGTGGGGTCCACGTTTTGTTGTTGCCTCTTGAAAAAGAGAGAAATGTGATGCTAAAGAAACATTTTTGTGAAAAAAATGAAAATTTTCAATATGGCAACCTAAGCTTATCAAATTCTGTGAAGTATTCGTGGATTCAAAATGCTCAATATACACCTAGATAAAAGCCTTGAGGTGTCTTGTTTCCAGAATGGGGTCACTTGTGGGGACCTCCACTGTTTAGGCACCTTAGGGGCTTTCCAAATGCGACATAGTGTCCACTAATTATTCCAGCGAAATGTTCAGTCAAATGGCACTTTTTCCCTTCCGAGCCCTGCTGTGCACCCAAACAAATGATTTCCACCACACATAAGGTATCAGCATACTCAGGAGAAATTGCACAATAAATTTTATGCTGTTTTTTTTCCTTTTACTCTGGTTAAAAAAAAAAGCTATGTGGTTGAAGTAACAATTTTGTGGTAAAAATGTATTTTGTTTTATTTTCACAGCTCAACATTATAAACTTCTGTGAAGCACCTGGGGGTTCAGGGTACTCCCCAAACATCTAGATGAATTCCTTGAGGGGTCTATTTTCCAGAATGGGGTCACTTGTGGGGGACCTCCACTGTATAGGTACCTCAGGGGCTCTCCTAATGCAACATGGTGTCCGCTATTGATTCCAGCCAATTTTGCAGTCAAATTGCACTCCTTCCCTTCCAAGACCTGCCGTGTACCCAAACAGTTGATTTCCACCACATATAAGATATCACCAAACTCAGGAGAAATTGCACAATAAATTTCATGGTGATTTTTTTCCTGTTACCCTTGTGAAAAAAAGCACCTGGTTGAAGTAACAATTTTGTGGTAAAATGTTATTTTTTTATTTTCATTGCCCAACGTTATAAACTTCTGTGAAGCACCTGGGGGTTCAGGGTACTCACCAAACATCTAGATAAATTCCTTGAGAGACCTAGTTTCCAATATGGGGTCACCTGTGGTGTTTTTTTTGCTGTTTACGTACCTTAGGGGTCCTCCAAATGCGACATGGTGCCCGCAATCTTTTTCAGCCAAATTTCCTTTCCGAAATTCAAATATTGCTCCTTTCGTTCCAAGCCCTCCCATTTGTCCATACAAAGGTTTCAGACCACATGTGAGGTATCACCGCGCTCATAAAAAAGTGGGTAACAAACATTTGGGTCAAATTTTTGAAATTACCTCTTGAAAAAGTGAGAGAATTGATGCTAAAGCAACATTTTTGAGAAAAAAATGACAATTTTCAATATGACAACGTAATGTTATCAAAATCTGTGAACTACCTGTGGGTCCAAAATGCTCACTATACCTCTCGATGGATGCCTTAAGGGGTCTAGTTTCCAAAATGGGGTCACTTGAGGGGGGTTCCTGCTGTTTAGGTACCTTAGGTGATCTGTAAATGCAACATGGTGCCTGCAATCTGTTTCAGCCAACTTTGCTTTCCAAAATTCAAATATTGCTCCTTTCGTTCCAAGCCCTCCCATTTACCCAAACAAAGGTTTCTGACCACATGTGGGGTATCGGCGCGCTCATAAGAATGTGGGTAACAAAGTGTGAGGTCCAGGTTTTGGTGTTACCTCTTGAAAAAGTAAGAGAATTAGTGCTAAAGCAACATTTTTAGGTAAAATGATAATTTTTATTTTTTTTCATTCCACAATTCTTTAGTTCCTGTGAAGCACCTGAAGGGTTAATAAACTTCTTGGATGTGGTTTTGAGTACCTTGAGGGGTGCATGTTTTAGAATGGTGTCACTTTTGGGTATTTTCTGTCACCTAGGCCTCTCAAAGTCACTTCAAATGGGATGTGGTCCCTAAAAAAATGGTTTTGTAAATTTTGTTGAAAAAATGGGAAATTGCTGATGAACTTTGAACCTTTCTAACTTCCTAACCCCCAAAACTTTTGTTTAAAAAATTGAGCTCATCTAAAGTAGACAAGTAGGAAATGTTATTTATTAACTATTTTGTGTCACATAACTCTCTGGTTTATGGGCATAAAAATTAAAAGTTTGAAAATTGCAAAATTTTAAAACTTTTTGTCAAATTTCAGATTTTTTCACAAATAAAATAAAAAAAATCATCCTAAATTTACCTCTAACATGAAGCCCAATATGTCATGAAAAAACAATCTCAGAATCACCGGGATCCATTGAAGCGTTCCAGAGTTATAACCTTATAAAGTGACACTGGTCAAAATTGCAAAAAATGGCCTGGGCATTAAGTACAAAACTGGCTTCGTCCTTAAGGGGTCAAAGGGAACCTGTCACCATGAAAATGCAGTCCAATATGTAGGCACCATGTTATAGACTCATCATGTAAGAAAAGCTAAGCAGATTGATACATAGTTTTGTGAAAAAAGATTCAGTATAACCTGTGTTTTAATCATTTAAAACTCTGCTCTTTTTGGTACGTTTGGTCCATTGGGCAGTCCTATCGGTGATTGACAGTCTTCTTTATATACTGCCCACTGGACCAAAGAGCAGACGATTAGAAATGAGAGAATAATTTCTATTATGTGTGTATTCGAAATGAATAACAAACCCAATGGAAGTTAATGGGAAACTTGAATAATTTTAATTTAATTTAGAAGTAGGTCTGGGAGGGCTATAAAAATTCTGAAATGGATGGAATAGTGCTGAAACTGAATGGGAAAGGCATGGGGAAGATGCCTGTATGCATTTGTGACTCACATTTGGTTTCTGAGAATAGTGTTGTCAGAGTATTATATGGATTAAAGCAGGAATATTACACTTACTGAGATTCCTGCGGTTGTCAAATTACTTCTGGGTCCGCTCCCTAGATCTTATGCATATTTACTGCTTTCCCACTTACCCTCTACGACAGTGTCTGTAGTCAGACTGCCGGCGTGCTGCCTGGGGCATGACGAGAAGTGTAAAAATGAATGTTATTTGAAAAAATGACGTAGCGTCCCCCTTATTTTGATACCCGATGCAGATAAAGCAGACAGCTTCAGGCTGTAACCCCCAGCTGTGCATATTATCTTGCCTGCATATCAAAATACGAGAGACCGTATGTGGCTTTTTTGTAATTATTAAAATAAGTACTTTTAAAACATGATGTGCAGTCGCCCCAATTTTGATATGCAGCCAAGATAAAGTCGACAGCTGGGGGCATGGTTATTGGGCCCTCCCCAGCCTAAAAATAGCAGGCGCAAGCCGCCTCGGAATTGTTGCATTCATTAGGAATCTTTCCTAATGGTAGAAGAGCGGAAGATGTTTTAGCTTAAAATGGGAGATCAACTCCATATTAGGGTATGTGCACACGTTGAGTATTTGGTTGCAGAAATTTCTGCATCTCTTGGCAGGAAAAACCTAGCTTAAAAACATGGAGTTTTGCCACACTTTTGCTGCGTTTTTTTGTATGGGTTTTTCATTGCTTTCAATGGTGAAAAATGCAGGCAAAAATGTTAAAAGAATTGACATGGTGCAGATTATTTTCTGCACCAAATCTGCAAGGAAAAAAACCTTAACATATGCACTACACTTCACGTAAGGTTTCTCATTGACTTTGCTGGTGTGGTGCCCCTGAATATATCAGGGTGCCACAGGGTACTGCAATCCTTACCCAGGGTGCAGGGCCTACCCCCCATGGTTCCAGGTTCCCAATCACCGGTGTTGCACATCACAAATCCCAATCACACCTCACATCAAACCTGTCAGACACACCAGTGGGATTTGCTAAGCTGGAATAGGGCCACCCACCTAGGGGTCAGGCAGACTGCTGGGAGGGAGGAAGTCAGTTTTTAGAGTAGCCCTCAAAGAGTGAGGAGCTGGGAGTTGTAGCTCCTGGGGAGCGAGACCAAGGTTGGGTCACAGATGGTGGTCCGGGACCACAGGAGTCGGGGACCGATGGCAGTGATATTGGAGAGGGTGCGACGGACATAGTCTAGGAGGACTGTCGGCATCAGGACCCAAAAAGAACTGACCGGTACCGAGCACGGCTGGGTACAGGACCCTAGATCAGGGAAGAGCTTCAGGCACCTTGATAATTAACCTGTGGAGGATAGTCTCGATATGAACTTTCCCCAAGAGCTCAGAGATTGAAGGCATCAGCACAATACGGAGGATAGCGTTTTCCAGGAAAACAACCTAACTGAAATCCCAACTGCAAGCCATCAAGAGCACAGCTGCCATACACACGGGTCCCCAACAGCTTCACACCAAGGGGCCACAACGGACACTAAAAATTGTGCACGGAGGTAAAGGTAAAGGCTATCAAACAACATCGGTGGGAGCGGACACCTGGACGGGCTCCACTGAAGTGACTGTGATGCACAGAGGGTCTGGTGTATCTACAGTGTTAGTGTCTGCTTTATATCTCCATCCAGCACCATAACTACCGACAGTGAGTACTCTGTTCCCCTGCGCTCAGCGCTCCTAATAATCCCACCAACACCCCAGAGGCTGGGGCCTTCCCTACCTGTGGAGGGACTGACACCTTGCTGCCCTACCCCATCTGCCCTGGTACTCCCATCAGCAGTGGCGGTACTCCCCTTACCGCAACCCGCAGGTGGCGTCACAAACTTCTCCCCTGTAAATATCCCCCTTTTCAAGGATCGGAGTGTTAGCCGAGCCCAGGTCCGGACCCCTTGAGCCACGACCACCCCGGATCCGAGAACCCTGGTTTGCGTCGGGGCGGAACACTGGCATAAGGGTTTGCTTCCAGTTTTGCAACAAACTGCACTAAAAAGCACATCACAAAAAGCAATACAAATGCACTGTGTGCACACTCCTAATGTTTATGAATTTCATTTCATAAAAGCTCCTGTAGGTTTATTGTGTAGGTACCCAAATACTTTTGTCCATATAATATATTGATAGGGAATAATTTTTTGTGTGGTCTCGTTGCATGCAAACTGCTAAACTATCATCATTATTTAATATCAATCTTATAATGGAAAAATGACAGCACTCAAAAGTAAAAACTCCCATGCCCATACACTTTAAATAGCTGTCGTCCAAGGATATTTTGGCCGATCATTCAGCCAGCAGATACCACACTCAACACTCCCATATACAATAGCCATTGCTCTGCTGACATTTATATAAAGACATTTCTGGTGGTGGCTAATCTCTTAGGGGCACTTTGCACACTACGATATAGCAAGCCGATGCTGCGATGCCGAGCGCAATAGTCCCCACCCCCGTCGCAACTGCGATATCCTTGTGATAGCTGCCGTAGCGAACATTATCGCTACGGCAGCTTCACATGGACTCACCTGTCCTGCGACCGTCGCTCTGGCCGGCGACCCGCCTCCTTGTTAAGGGGGCGGGTCGTGCGGCGTCACTGCGACGTCACACGGCAGGCGGCCAATAGAAGCGGAGGGGCGGAGCTGAGCGGGATGTAAACATCCCGCCCACTTCCTTCCATCCGCATATCCTACGGAAGCCGCGGTGAAGCCGGTAGGAGATGTTCCTCGCTCCTGCGACTTCACACACAGCGATGTGTGCTGCCGCAGGAGCGAGGAACAACATCGGACCGTTGCTTGAGCGTAATTATGGATTTCGCCGACACTGCACCGATGATACTATTACGACGTTTTTGCGCTCGTTAATCGTATCATCGAGCCTTTACACACTACGATGTCTCATGCGATGCCGGAAGTACGTCATTTTCAATTAGACCCCACCGACATCGCAGTGCGATGTCGTAGTGTGCAAAGCCCGCCTTAGAGAACAAACAGATTGGCAGTCTAAAATCATATTAAGCGAATTCTTATCTCCCCCAACATTATTTGTTGGTGGAGAGTTGGTGGGTGGGGGCTATACATATTCGACTGTCAGTCGAACTAGTCAATACCAGCAGTTTCGGCTAACATTAGAGTAAGCAAAATATAAAGATATAACTTGTGATGCAACTCAGAGAGTTGTATAACATTGCAAGTGGTCATTATTCAGCCCAAATAATAGTAAAGGGGATGTCCGCTACTCAGTCAACCCCTTTTCATTCCCCTTCATTTGCGCCCATAAAAATAAAAAAGTTTATACTCTCCTCCGTTGCCTCTCTCTCTATCTATCTCTTGTCCCCATCTTATAGGCTTCCAGAAAAATGAGAGACAGAGAAAATGAAAGTGAGGAAATTGAGCATTTCAAGCACTTGAACGATACTCTATCGACTACTGAGCGTCTCGAGCATCCTGATACTTGATCGAGTATCAAGCTGTGCCGAGTAAGCTCGCTCATCACTAGTCACGTGATGCTCGCTCAGCGCCCAACTCGCCCAGCGCCCAATCACCGCTGGCCCCACCTTCAGACACATAAGTAATTTAGTAATTAACAGGGGGTGAGAACTGCGGCTGGTCTCTCACTTTCTGTCAATAACTTACTTTATACATCTGAAGGTGGGAACAGTAAAGCCAGAAGAGATTGGGCGTGGGTGTCATGATGTGCCTGCAGGATAGTGAGGGACTGGGGCTCCTATACTGTCCCTCATGCTAGGAGACCCTAGACTATCCCTAACCTCAGGGTTACTCTTAATGGTGGCGACCCCTGAATTTGGCAACACAAATTTAGACATACAGGGAAGAACAAAAATTCAGACACACTGCAAACTCTCAGGAACAAGCAAACAAATGAGAAAACCAAAAGAAGTAATGCAGCAACAAAAGGACAACAAGGGTTAACACAACATCTCACAGCAATAATGCACAATAACCACCAGTAAGTCTGGATCAAACCACCTCTCCAGACGAGTATAGATAAACTATAGATGGCATTAATAGAAGTGTCCAGCCAGCATTTATAGGAGAGGAGCGAATGTGACTGGATCTCCCATAGCATGTGACCAAAGAACAAGCACCCTAGCAGAGATTAACTCCTTCTACCATACTTCCCCGAAAATAAGACACTGTTTTATATTCTTCTATTTTTTTTGGGGGTAGGGCTTATTCTCACGGAAACACGGGTGGGAGGAATTTTACCCCCTAAAAATATTGATCCCCTTCCCAGAAGAGTCATACTTACCTGACCCCGGGTGTCTGCATTGCTCCCAGGTCCTCCTGCGATCTTCGGAGGGTGCTCCCAGCACGTACGCTCCACATAGTCCTACCCTGCTTCTGGCCAACACACTGACAAAAATCAGATCATGCACACACACAAACAAACACACACGCACACACTCTTGCACACACACACTCTTGCACGCACACACACACACACACACACACACATACACATCAGGTCACACACACAATTGCACACACACTCACCAAATCCAGCAATACTAATTGCTGCTAGCCTGCAGAGGGTCCAGGGACACAGTGCAGTGGAGAGCGAAGACCTGCAGTGGAAAGCATAGAGAGTATCTGCAGGTAGAACACCTCAATGTGTTTCACCGCCGGGTCCTCCATGCATCCCACCGCAGGTCCTCACACATCACTGCATTGCGTCCCAGGTCCTTATGTTGGCCAGAAGCAATCGGTATTGCCAGATGTGTTGAGAGTGTGTGCGCGATCTGATGTGGGAGTGTGTGCGATCTGATGTGTGTGGGTGTGCAATGTAATGTGTGTGTGCAATCTGATGTGCGTGGGTGCATGATCTGATGTGTGTGGATGTGCAATCTGATGTGTGTGGATATGTGATCTGATGTGTGTGGATGTATGATCTGATGTGTATGGGTGCGTGATCTGATGTGTGGATGTGCGATCTGATGTGTGTGGGTGCGTGATCTGATGTGTGTGAATGTGCGATCTGATGTGTGTGGGTATGCGTTCCACTGCTGGTCCCCCCGTTCGGTATCTGGGTGTATGATTGAGGGTCTTTTTTCTTATCTCTTTTAGGGGTGTCTGCAGTATTCTTTAAGTTTTCTAGCTGCATGGACACTTCATTATTGAACCGCGACTAGGGTTTATTTTTGGGGTAGGGCTTATATTTAAGCCTTACGGCGAAAATGCTGAAAACTCTTGCTAGAGATTATTTTTGGGGTAGGTCTTATTTTCGGGGAAACACAGTAGCCTGCCTATGAACTACAAGTCTGTAGGTCGACGCCCGAGTCTCCATGCACTGATCACAGACATAACTGAAGTTAGCAGGCAGAGTGCAAGAATCTGTAGGTTACACAGATCCTGACACCGCCATAACAGTCGCCGATTCTCGTAAAAACCTCCTTGTGACAGTACTCCTATCTCTAAGAAGGGCCTCTGATCCCTCAGGACCCAGTTTCTCCAGATGAAGACAATGAAAACTCCTAACCAGAAGCTCATTATGAATATCAGAGGCTGGTACCCAAGTCCTTCCAAAGAACCAAATATTGCAACGATCGGCGAATGAAACGGGAATCAACAATCTTTTACAACTGAAACTCTAATGATTAATCGACTAGGACCGGAAGCAGAGGTAAGGGAAAAAAGGTTCAAGAAGATACATATTTTTTAATCGAGACCTGTGAAATACATTATGGATTTTAAATGATGCTACTAGTGACAGACAGATTAATGACCGCAGCAATTTTTTATGGCCCAATAAACCGGGGTCCTAGCTTCAATAAAAGTATTTTGAGTTTAATGTTCTTGGTTGATAACCACACCAGAACACCCACACACAAGTCCGGACCAGGCACACATCTATAGTCAGCCGCACTTTTACATTTCGAACCCATGCCAACAAAATGTTGCTGAACCTTCTCCCATGTATACAATATAGATCAGACAAATAAATCCTCACCAAACTTACAAAACTGGGGATGCCAGTCATAGACACAAAAAAAATGGTGATACCCCAGTTGATTTATGATGACAATTATTAATGGCAAATTCAGTGAGAAGGACAAAGGGCCACTCTTCCTGATTATCTGATACAAAACAACGTAAATACTTCCTCATATTCTGATTTAGAAGTTTAGTTTGCTTTTTACACTGAGGATGGAACGCCAAAGAATGAGATAACTTAATCCCTAACCGAGAGCAAAGCGCTCTCCAAAATTTGGCAATGAATTGAGTTCTTCTATCCAAAACATCCTCACGAACAAAGACCTGAGCTTAAGCCTTGGCATTAGGTAAGGATGGTGATGCGATAAAATGTGTCATTTTGTAAAAACTATCAACAATCACCAAAATGACTATATTACCAGCAGAGGATGCTAAATTTGTTACAAAATCCATAGAAATGTGTGTTCAAGGTTGACTTTGAACACTCAAAGGTTGCAAAAGTCCAGGACAAGAGTGAGATGACTTAGAGCGTGCACAGGTGGCACAGGCAGACACATAGGCTGCCACATCCCTTTGAATTTTGGGCCACTAAAAGAGACGCAATATGAAACCAAGAGTTCCGTTAACCTCAGGGTGACCAGCAAGAACAGAATCATGATGTTCTCCCAATATCTTAAGTCAAAGTTTCAGAGGAACAAACGACTTGTTCACCGGAACCCCAGTCGGCGCATCACATTGAGCTTCTGCTATCTCAGATTCAAAATCAGTACTAATCACTGACACCAACACTCCTTTCTGAAGAATGGGGGCAGGTTCCTCTCAGGGTTCCAGCTGGGAAATCTCTTGGACAAAGTATAGGCCTTAATGCGGCGTTACACGCTACGATATATCTAACGATAGGTCGTCGGGGTCACGGAATTCGTGATGCACATCCGGCATTGTTAGAGATGTCGTAGCGTGTGACAGCTCCGAACGACTGTTAACGAGCAAAAATACTCTCCTTATCATTGCTCGTTAACACGTTGTTCATTTTCATAATGTCGTTCCTCCTTCTTCGCGCCGGTTGTGCGTCGTTCTTGAGGCAGCACACATCGCTACGTGTGACACCCTGGGAATGACGAACACAGCTTACCTGTGTCCCTCCGGCAATGAGGAAGGAAGGAGGTGGGCGTGATGTTCCGGCCGCTCATCTCCGCTTCTATTGGGCGGCCGCTGTGTGACGTCGTTGTGACGCCGAAGTCCCTCCCCCTTCAGGAAGAGGATGTTCGCCACCCACAGAGACGTCGTTAGGGAGGTAAGTATGTGTGACGGGGGTTAACGACATTGTGCGCCACGGGCAAGGAATTGCCCGTGACGCACAAACGACGGGGGCGGGTGCGATCACTCATGCAATCGCACGATATATCGTAGCGTGTAACGCCGCCTTTAATGTTTTTACAATGAGAACAATAAGTTACAAAGAAATTAACCTATTGAAAAACAATGACCAACAAGCTTGTTTCGGTATAAGACACTTTGCAGACTCACGGTTGAGAAGATTTTTATGGTCGGTAATTATCGTAACATGGTGGATAGCTCCCTCCAAATTTCTTGCCACTCCTCAAATGCTGGTGATTGCAAGCGAATCTGTGACGCCCTGGACTAGTCAGGTAGTCACAGATAGACCCCTGCACTAGACCTGTCCCCCAAAAAGGTGTCATCAGCCGACCATTAAAACCTAGTCACCTCCTTCAGTGTTTGATGGACACACCAGGGGGCGGAGCCAGGTGGTTGGTCACGCCCACCGAGGAATTCAGAGGACCTGAGGCAGGAAAAACAGACAGTTCAGTTGACAGTTCAGTTTGAGTGTTGTGCAGTGGAGGAGGTCAAGTCTGTAGGACAGGCCTGCGACAGTCTGACAGGTGCCGGGGTTGGAGTCCTGGTACCTTGGCTAGGAGGCAAACGGTGGCCTTAGCCTGCAGGAGTCGGGAAGACGGCTCGGTGGAAACGTGGCGGACCGGGACAGGGTAGTGGCCCGCCGGTACCGACCCGGGGAACCGACTCAGAAACCGGAGCACAAAGGGGGGTACTCAGACCCTGAAACGAGGTCCAGAATCCACTGGACTGAGTTAATTAACTGATTGTGGTCTGGACTATAGGTCCTTTCCCACCCAAGTCCCGACTGAAGACAACAGCCCACCGAGGGAGATAGAAAACCACCGCACAGGCAGAGAGATCCCACGGGCCAGCGTCTGCGGGCAAAAGGGCTCTCCCGACATCTACCAAGCCGAGGAGTGGACTCCTAACACTGAAGCGCAGGCAGCAGGCAGGTAAGTACACAACACGGTGCAGGAGAAAGGCCAAGACCACCGAACCGGGTGGGGGACCAGACGCAGCCGGCTGCAGGCACCGACCACCATCAACTTGGTTTACAAGAGACTTGTGTGTGTCAAAAACAGTGAGTACAACAGTGCCATCCGGCCGCGCACCGCCCTGCACCGCCCGGCTATCCCCAACGGGCCCCGGGGCCACCATCCCTGCCCACGGAGGGGTTAACATCTTGCTGCACTACCATCTCCTCCGGGTGCCCCGCAACTGCAGTGGTGGTGTCTACCTTCACCACATCCCGTGGGTGGCGTCACGAACTCCAGCGCGGCTCCGGCCGTACACCTACCTAACCGCCACCAAAAGCGCCAGCATCCCCTTTCAGAGCGAAGTGATCCCGGGTCCGGAGGCACTCGAGCCACCCACCAACGAGCCCGGACCCGAGCAGCTCGGCTGCAGCCGAGCGCGGAGTGGTACAATTCCCTGTTACCAATATCGTAATTACGTTCAGCCAACAATAATTTCTTAGAGAAAAAAGAAGAATCCATCCGCAACTGCCGACAATGTCTATTTATTCTGGCCAAAATATGACCAATACCTCACTTTTATTATCATAATTTTTATCATTTTATTATCGCACAATTCTGCAGGATGCAGCCAGTCCCCTGGGATGTCAGTCCACTGTGCCAGTGCACTTTTTAGGTGCTGGACAGCCCGCCTGATCTAATAGAAGGGCGTGATCAATAGGCTTTGCCTGGACACTGTGCATTGCACGTATCTGTGTGACCGACGCCCTATATTAGATCCTATTAGTGTGCAGTTTTATGCCGGCAACCGCCCCCTCCTGACATATTAGGCTGTGGGTGGTTGTATTATAGGCATTCTGCACCTGTGAAATTCCAACCTATATCATGGGGGGCCGTATGCATCTTGCATGTGCTTTTGCCATTATTTGATCAGTTTTTTGGCTGGTGGCTTTATTTCTGGTGAGTTTTTTTCTGTGAACTTATTTTGATTATGTCCTTTGGTGAGCTTTTTTGATGTAGTTAGAGACTCGTAAGCGTGGGGACCCTTGACGTATAGGTTACGGGCTTATATATTCTGGCCAAAATATGACCAATACCTCACTTTTATTATCAGAATTTTTATCATTTTGTTATTGCACAATTCTGCAGGATGCAGCCGGTCCCCTGGGGTGTCTGTTCACTGGGCCAGTGCACTTTTTAGGTGCTGGACAGCCCGCCTGATCTAATAGAAGGGCGTGATCAATAGGCTTTGCCTGGACACTGTGCATTGCACGTACAGTGCCTACAAGTAGTATTCAACCCCCTGCAGATTTAGCAGGTTTACACATTCAGAATTAACTTGGCATTGTGACATTTGGACTGTAGATCAGCCTGGAAGTGTGAAATGCACTGCAGCAAAAAAGAATGTTATTTCTTTTTTTATTTTTTTTTTAAATTGTGAAAAGTTTAATCAGAGGGTCATTTATTATTCAACCCCTCAAACCACAAGAATTCTGTTTGGTTCCCCTAAAGTATTAAGAAGTATTTCAGGCACAAAGAACAATGAGCTTCACATGTTTGGATTAATTATCTCTTTTTCCAGCCTTTTCTGACTAATTAAGACCCTCCCCAAACTTGTGAACAGCACTCATACTTGGTCAACATGGGAAAGACAAAGGAGCATTCCAAGGCCATCAGAGACAAGATCGTGGAGGGTCACAAGGCTGGCAAGGGGTACAAAACCCTTTCCAAGGAGTTGGGCCTACCTGTCTCCACTGTTGGGAGCATCATCCGGAAGTGGAAGGCTTATGGAACTACTGTTAGCCTTCCACGGCCTGGACAGCCTTTGAAAGTTTCCACCCGTGCCGTGGCCAGGCTTGTCCGAAGAGTCAAGGCTAACCCAAGGACAACAAGGAAGGAGCTCCGGGAAGATCTCATGGCAGTGGGGACATTGGTTTCAGTCAATACCATAAGTAACGTACTCCATCGCAATGGTCTCCGTTCCAGACGAGCCCGTAAGGTACCTTTACTTTCAAAGGGTCATGTCAAGGCTCGTCTACAGTTTGCTCATGATCACTTGGAGGACTCTGAGACAGACTGGTTCAAGGTTCTCTGGTCTGATGAGACCAAGATCGAGATCTTTGGTGCCAACACACACGTGACGTTTGGAGACTGGATGGCACTGCATACGACCCCAAGAATACCATCCCTACAGTCAAGCATGGTGGTGGCAGCATCATGCTGTGGGGCTGTTTCTCAGCCAAGGGGCCTGGCCATCTGGTCCGCATCCATGGGAAGATGGATAGCACGGCCTACCTGGAGATTTTGGCCAAGAACCTCCGCTCCTCCATCAAGGATCTTAAGATGGGTCGTCATTTCATCTTGCAACAAGACAACGACCCAAAGCACACAGCCAAGAAAACCAAGGCTTGGTTCAAGAAGGAAAAAATCAAGGTGTTGCAGTGGCCTAGTCAGTCTCCTGACCTTAACCCAATTGAAAACTTGTGGAAGGAGCTCAAGATTAAAGTCCACATGAGACACCCAAAGAACCTAGATAACTTGGAGAAGATCTGCATGGAGGAGTGGGCCAAGATAACTCCAGAGACCTGTGCCGGCCGGATCAGGTCTTATAAAAGACGATTATTAGCTGTAATTGCAAACAAGGGTTATTCCACAAAATATTAAACCTAGGGGTTGAATAATAATTGACCCACACTTTTATGTTGAAAATTTATTAAAATTTAACTGAGCAACATAACTTGTTGGTTTGTAAGATTTATGCATCTGTTAATAAATCCTGCTCTTGTTTGAAGTTTGCAGGCTCTAACTTATTTGCATCTTATCAAACCTGCTAAATCTCCAGGGGGTTGAATACTACTTGTAGGCACTGTATCTGTGTGACTGACGCCCTATATTAGATCCTATTAGTGTGCAGTTTTATGCCGGCAACAGCCCCCTCCTGACATATTAGGCTGTGGGTGATTGTATTATAGGCATTCTGCACCTGTGAAATTCCAACCTTTATCATGGGGGGCCGCACTTGCATGTGCTTTTGCCATTATTTAACCATTTTTTTGGCTGGTGGCTTTATTTCTGGTGAGTTTTTTTCTGTGAACTTATTTTGATTATGTCCACTGCCGACAATGACGGCCTAATATGCCACTTCTCTAAACTCTCCGTAAGGCCTGTTTCACACGTCAGTGATTCTGGTACGTTTGTGCTTTTTTTTAAACGTACCAGAATCACTGACATACACAGACCCATTATAATGAATGGGTCTGCTCACACGTCAGTGATGTTTCACTGACCATGTCTCCATGCAGCGTTCACGCGTGTCCGTGATTGCCACACGGAGACATGTCCATTTTTTTCTGGCATCACTGATGTCCCACGGACCACGCAGTGGTGTGGTCCGTGATACACGTGCCAGAAAAAAACGTGCTTTTAAAATAAAAAACATTTTTACTCACCCGGCTTCAGCGGCGCTCTCTGCAGCCCGTTCTGCTTGCTGCTTCAGAGCTGGCTCATTACTGTCGCGCATATTCATGATGCACGACACAGCCGACCCGGAAGCAGCTGCTGCGGGGGTCAGCGCCGGCCGGATGCTGCACCGCGGGAGCGATCAGCACCATGGAGAGCGGGAGCGCGCACAGGTGAGTTGATTTCTAAGTGCAATCACGGGCGACGGAGAACGGAGCCCGGATTGCACTTAGACAACCCACGTGTGCCGTAATTCACGGCACACGGAGGGACATGTGCGTGTTTTAAACGCCAGTGAAAAACGTCAGTGTTTTTCACTGACGTGTGAAACGGGCCTTATGTATTCATTGAAACCTGATCTCTCAGGACCAAACATATTGAGTTTGCACTTTGTCAATTTTGCCCCCATAATCAACCTAATGGTGCAGTCATAAGACCTATGGGGCAGCAACTTCTGACATCCTTTCTTTGAGAACACACAGGTTCAAAACAGTGGTCTTTACAATATGTAGTCCATTTAATTACTTCTTCAGTTTGCCAATCAGTGGTAGGGTTATGTAAGGCTAACCAGTGAAATTCCAATGCCATTTGTGCAAGGAAGGCCCTTGAGAAAATAACATGATATCCGCTCTGAATGCAGTACCCCTATAGGGAGTTCCAGGCCCAGCACACACTCAAAAAGCCCCCAAGTAAGAGGTGAAGATTCAATGGCAAAAAATCTGAACAGGATTTGATAACACCTTCAAATCCAACCCCGCGGAACAAGCAAACTGTTCATTGATCATGTTTGCTTCTGAACCACTGTCTTAAAAAACCATACTAGGAATTTCTTGGCCACCAACCTTAACCTCTGGCGGGTATTAAAAATTCAGACACCATGGTGCAGGATATATATAGACCCAGGCTGGGATCCCCCAAACAACCTGGGTTTAAGAGTTTTCCAACTGCCACCATTCACTGTTCACCGAGGGACAGGCACTGGTAAAGTGTTCCTTTTTGCCACAGTAAAAAACATACTCTACCCATTTTTAATGGGGAGTCTCCCCCCACGGGACATCCCTTTGAGCTGCGTGGGCTTGGATGAAGTGTATGAAGGTAATACAGGTGCAGAAACACCCCTCAAAGATAATTTAGATTCATGGGTCCTCTGCCGAAATTGGCAGTTCTATCCGGATCATCATAGATGAGTCGAACTGCCGAGAAAAACCCGTCCACCGTCAAAAACACAGTAGAATCAGAGGGCAAGGAAAAGGTCCCCGCTTGTGGGTCCCTACTCAAGAAAGAGAAAATAATTCACACTTGCTGTTCCTCACCACAAGAGGGGTGGGGACGTAAACAGAAATATAAAGGTACTGTCACACTAAGCGACGCTCCAGCGATCCCACCAGCAACCTGACCTGGCAGGGATCGCTGGAGCGTTGCTACACGGGTTGCTGGTGAGCTGTCAAACAGGCAGATCTCACCAGCAACCAGTGACCAGCCCCCAGCCTGCAGCGACGCATGGAAGCGATGCTGCGCTTGGTAACTAAGGTAAATATCGGGTAACTAACCCGATATTTACCTTGGTTACCAGTGCACACCGCTTAGCACTGGCTCCCTGCACTCCTAGCCAGAGTACACATAGGGTTAATTACCCGATGTGTAGTCTGGCTATGTGTCTAGGGAGCAGGGAGCCGGCACTGGCAGCGTGAGAGCGGCGGACGCTGGTAACGAAGGTAAATATCGGGTAACCAAGGAAAGGGCTTCTTGGTTACCCGATATTTACATTGGTTACCAGCGTCCGCAGAAGCCGGCTCCCTGCTCGCTGCACATTCAGTTGTTGCTCTCTTGCTGTCACACACAGCGATGTGTGCTTTACAGCGGGAGAGCAACAACTAAAAAATGGTCCAGGACATTCAGCAACAACCAGCGACCTCACAGCAGGGGCCAGGTTGTTGCTGGATGTCACACACAGCAACATCGCTAGCAACATCGCTGTTGCGTCACAAAAGTCGTGCCTCAGCAGCGATGTTGCTAGCAATGTTGCTTAGTGAGACGTGGCCTTAACTTACATGCTTCGATGAACGTAACAAACCAGCTGGGCTCCCCTGAAAAATTTTCTGGGAGTGGCAATCGAGGCTTTGATGATCCAGAGACTGGGACAGATTGCACTGGTGTGGCAGACTGAGGTTGCTGCTTTACCACCCCTTTTAATTCAATCACTTGAAGAAACAAGGTCTGCTATTGTTTCGCTAATGCACCAACCAGATCCATGCTGGAAAGTAGCGAAAGTAGGTCAGCTATAATGTCAAAATGTGAATGCAAAATAGGGTGCGACAACAGGCTCCTATACTGTCCCTCACACTAGGTGACCATAGGATATCCCTAACCTCAGGGTTACCCCTAATGTTGAGGAGGCCTGAGTCTCTTGCCTGGCTATTGTCCTGACCAAATCTAACCTGTTCCCCCCCAAGGAAGCAAGAGGCTTGAGTGTGATGGTAGCACAAAGTTAGACAGACAGGGAAAAAAACAAAACGCAGACACACTGAAAACTCACAGTAACAAACAATAAGAAACCAGGTAGAAAAGCAAGAGAAGGCAACAAAAAAGGACAACTAGGGTTAACACCACAACCGCTCACAGCAATAATGCACGACGACCACCAGTAAGTCTGGGTCCGCCGGGACTATGAAACTGACAAGTATACGGCACATAGGAGCAGCAGCACATGAGTAATGGACCTGCACAACTAGCAATGCGTCTCTAGGAATAGACCATGTTGCTCAGGGGAGGGTACCTTAAATATCTGGTGCCTCTCACTCATAAGCTGAGAGGCACTTCCAGATTAGGGTGTACTGGCCCATTAAGAATAGGTGTGTTTGTGCTCAGCCTATGTGTATGTACCGCCCCTGCGTCAACAGCCGGGCTGCTGCTCGGATCCGGATCCGCGGTGGCTCGAGGGGTCTCTGGACCCGGGAGGGGTCGCGCGGACACTCGAAATAAAAGGGGTGTATTTACAGGGGATTTTGTATTTAGAGTTCGTGACGCCACCCACGGTGTGTGATAAGGTGGAGTACCACCGCTGCTGTTGGGAGCACCTGTTCGCGATGGGACGGCAGCCAGGTGTATAACCTCTCCGTGGGTAGGGGGAATGCCCCGTGGCTTGGTGATGGTGTAAGGGGAGCGCCGTTGGGGAGGAAAGGGTCACTGCGTACTCAATCAGTCCAATAACGCTGACACCGACAACTTGTAAACCGAAATGCTGAGCACCGCTGCAGCAAGGAGGTAGCACGCTGGGATCCCGTGCCCGATGGTGTTGTTTGTTAGTCTGTGACCTTTTCCTTGGCACTTTCTTTACTGGTTGGACCCTATAGTATGGAACTAGTCGGGTCCCGCTCATCCGTATGGCTAACGGAGTGAGCTTGCTCTCAGGGTTCACGTTTGGGATTTTCTGGACTGTGTATTGGGGAAGTCCTATCCCCCTCGTTGCGCTAGTACCCCGATTTTTGAGCGGGTGGAGGACGAATCTTGAAGTCTTCACCCTCGTCGGGTAAATTACCAGGACGCTTGAAGCTACTTCCAGGTCTAGGGTCCACGTACCCCGCCATGCCCTGGCCCCTGCCCGGAGATGGCTCAAGGCCGCCGGCTGCCCTCCTTGGCAGCTCTGTGCCCCTTGACATGATGCCCTGCGACCGTAGTTCCAGATCCTACCAGGCTCAGACCAATGTCTGCCACCTAGTAACTGAGGAGCCCAGCTCCTAACCTCCTCCAACTGACTTGTGACCTCTCCTCATGAGAGCCACCACACAACTCACTACTCCTGACATTCCTGACCCTCCCTAACCAACCCCCCAAGTGGGCGACCCTATTCCCTTCAGGCTACCCATTGGTGTGTCTGGTGGGTGTGGTGCAGAGTGTTTCTAGTATTTTTGATTGGCTTGTTCTTAGCAAGACCAAAGGCCAGGGACCCGTAACCAAGGAGGAGATGGAAATCATGCAGAAGGGCAGATTGCACAATGTCCTGTGACGACCTGATAAGCCAGGGCGTCACATGTACTCTCAGGAGATCTGTGTGGCGTGCAATGGCCATGGGAGCCAACGGCAGAAAGAAGGGACGGAGCAAGCACCACTGAAAGGCTGGAAAGGTGAGCGTGCCAGCATCCCTGCCAGAAAAGAGGGTCAGGACAATGCCAGGATGCTGGTGTGTGCGTTAAAGTACTCCCCCTTACCCCACCTTTTCCATGAATCTCTTACAAAGAAGATGGGCATAATATTTTCCTTGGGCTTCCATGACCTCTCCTCAGGACCAAAACCCTTTGAATCCACCAAGAAGAGAGTCCTATGCCTCACTCTCATCATGGCAGTGATGTCTTTTACTTTAAAGATGTCTTCTGCACTGCAGGGTATTAGGGTTCTTGAAATAGCGGCTCAGAAAAGCAGGCTTGAGGAGAGACAGATGGAAGAAGTTGGGCATAGTGATGGGCGAATCCGAACTTTAAAGTTCGGGGTTAATACCGGACACGTACTGTGTCTGTGCACAGGCCCCAAACACGGACTTCTCAGTGAAGTCCGTGTTACTGTTCAGGTTCAGCCACCTAGATAATGATAGAAAATTAAAAAAAAAGGAAAAAGAAAGCAGGACTGTTTTACTTACTGATCTTCCTCGCGGCTGTAACACTACTTCCAGGTCCGATCATTAGTTCTAATACATATTCACGACTTCCCTCACCCACCATCATTCTCAGTGTCTATGATTGGTTGCAGTCAGACTGCGCCCCCACCTTATGTGACAGCGTCTGTGATTGGTTGGAATCGCACACGCTGTCTACAACCCTATAGTGGTGTAAAAATAAATAAACAAATTTAATAAGTGGTGTAGGGTCCTCTAATATTGTGATAGCAAGCGCATATAATGATCTACAGCTACGGACTTCAGCCCCCAGAGATGAGCTTATCTTGGCTGTGTATCAAAATAAAAGGGACCCTAAAAATTATTTAAATAAGTAATTAAAAAAAATTGAGTTGTGGTGCTCGTTGACAAAGTGCTGCAAGAAATTCGTCAGGATCTGGTTGACCCGCTCTACTTGGCTGTGGCACTGCAGATGGTAGGCTGATGAAAAGTCCAAGGTGACATCCAGCAGCTTACAGATAGCCCTCCAGAACCAAGATGTGAACTGAACGCCCGTGTTGGACACAATCTGGTGATGTAGGCTGTGCAGTCAGAAGATGTGCTGGATGAAGTACTCAGCGAGCACTGGCCCAGAGGGCAACCAAAACAGTAAAGTGAAATGGGCCATCTTGGAAAACCTGTCCACTAAAACCCAAGCCGAGGACCTCAGCAGTCAGTGATGAAGTCCATCAAATTGTGCTACCAAGCAGTGGATGGCACCTATAACTAGAGTAGTCACCCAGCAGGAAGCCTCATTGGGGATTTGTTACAAGCACATGAGGAACAGATCGAGACAAATTCCATGAAGTTTTTATGCAACCTTGGCCACCAGTAGTGCTGTGAAATTAGCAGTTTTCTTCTTTTGTCTGGTGTGACCGGCTAATTTAGAAGAGTAACCCCAATGCAACACACGCCTCATATCCACCTCAGCAATGAACGTTTTGCGGATGGGACCCGGGATATACTTACCGGAGCCATCAGGAGCATCTTAGGCTACTTTCACATCAGCGTTTTTTGCCTGAAGGCATAAAAACGCAAACCGCATATGACTGTATCCTGTGGATTGAATGTACAACGCATGCAACTGCAATTGTTATTTTACCATATCCTTCTGCAGCGGAACACAGAATTTATTACCCGGCATCGCTGATCGGGAGTCAGCTGAACTCCTGATCTTACAGCCCGCACACGATGCCATGGATGCAGGTTAACAGCAGTCACAGCCTGCTGCCGATCACGTGTGACCGTGTGCGGGCTGTGTGGTCAGGAGTTCAGCTGAGTTCAGATCAGCTGAGGACTCCAGTGTCGGACGATTTCTTGTTCTGTGTCTCGCTGCATCCATTGCAGCGTGTGCAGGCTGTGAGGTCAACTGAGTTCGGCCGACACTGGAGTCAGCTGATCTGAACTCAGCTGAACTCCTGACCTCATACTACTTTAGAGGGTTCAATAATACGTTGAGGCTCCTCCTCTTGATCGGCCTATAGAACAGACCTGGAAAGTTCATCTGCCTTGATATTCTACTAGGCTGTATGAAAATGAAGAACAAAGTCAAACGGGGCGAAGAACAGTGACCAGTGGGATTGGCATGGATTCAACCTATGAGCCGACTGTAGGTATGCCAGGTTTTTGTGGTCAGTGTAGATGATGACAGGATGCACCATTCCCTCCAGAAGGTATTGCCACTGTTCCAAAGCCATTTTGATCACCAAAAGTTCTCAGTCACTGATGTAGTAGTTGTGCTCAGAGGTAAAGGCCCTGGAAAAGAAACCGCAGTTTACTGTATTACCAGCAGCAGACTTCTGCGTGAGAACCGCACCAGAGGATGAAGCATCTGCTTTCAGGAGGAACTGTCTATTAAGTTTCGGTCTATGCTTTAGAGCAATACAATAAATGCATTGTTTGCTTCTGGAGTCCACAACTTAGGATTTGCAGGGCAGTGATGGGAAGAATCTGAGATGAACAGTGCAGAATGTACTGCCAGTTATATTTCGTGAAACTAAGGAACCGCTAAATCGTTTTTACTCTGTCGGGACGGGGCCACTTCAGGACCGCTGATACATTTTCAACTTTAGTGTATAGATGATTTTCCTTTAGTCTCTGTACTACCTGGCGAATATTCCTCCAGTGTGTAGGTAGATCGAGAGAGATCACCAGGATGTTGTCCAGGTAAACCACCATGCACAAATAGAGCAATTCTCAGAATATTTCGTTGATGAAGTCCTGAGTGCTATTCATAGTGGCCACTGTGGGCATTAAAGGTCTTTTCCCATTCATCACCCGACAAGGTTGAACGCACCATGGAAGTTGAGCTTGGAGAAAATCCTGGAACAACGGAGCGGTCAAACAATTCTGGTATAAGGAGCAGTGGGCACTTGTTCCTGACCGTGATTTGGTTGAGACCTCTGTAGTTAATACAAACAATAGTATGGCTCCGTCAGTGAGGAGGACTTTTGGATGAATCCTCTTGCCAGGTTCTCCTTGATATATTCAGACATGGCTTGGGTCTCAGCCTGGGACAAAAGGTATATATGACCGCAGAGAGAAGTTGAACCAGGAAGGAAGTTGATAAGATAATCATATGGCAGACGGCAGACCCATAAGATTTATGGGTCTCACAGGCAATCGAGACATTGTTTGTAGCAGGAGTGACCCCACCTGAGCACATCTCCGGTTCTCCAGTCTATAACCGGTTAATTCCTCCAAAGCCAAGGCAGGCCTAATAACAGCGGATGCGACTTTCCTGGTAGAATGTAGAAAGTGATTCTCTCCGTGTGTAGCATTCCCACCCGAAGGTCAACTTGCTCGGTGACAAACTGGATAGCCTTGCACAGGGGTTTTCCAACCATGGACAACACTGCAAAGGGAGCTTTGAGATGATAGACGGGAATCTGATATAGATCCACAATGGCCTGCTGTATAAAGTTCATGGCAGAACCAGAGTTCAGTAAGGCCGACTCTGTGAATCAGGTGTTGCCCCTCGTTATGGACATGGATATCTATAGGCATGGAGAGGACTTGCACTCACCTAGGGTCGCCTCTCCTACCAACCCTAGGCTTGGCAGTTTCCTGGCATTCTTGGACATAAGTGTATGAGGTGCGCAGGACTTCCGCAGTAGAAGCTCTCCTCTCTGATGCGACAAATCTATTTGCGGAGCTTTGCTGGATGTACTTGATCCAGCTACATGGGCACAAAAGGAGTCACGGAAACCATGGCTCTCTGGAATGAAGGAGCCAGACGCAACAATCTCTTCTCTCAATTTGCCTCTCTATATTGTTCTTGGAACCTAAGGTTAATGCGCTTACCATGTCATCTAGAGAAGAAGGCACATCTCAACCAGCCAGCTCGTCCTTAATTGTACCAGACAATCCTTCCCAGAGTGTAGCCACCACTTCATCATTCCAGCCCAGTTGGGAGGACAGGGGGAGGAAATGGATGGCATACTGGCGTATGGTGAGAATCTCCTGGCGAAGTCTAAGAAGCGAGGATGCAGCGGAGAAATCTCTACCCGGCTCATTGAACAACTTGCAGAACACCTCCAGGAAGGTTGTCAGGTTCTGGATGATAGGATCATTCCTCTGACACAGTGGGTTGATCCAGGCAAGAGCATCGCAAGTTAGGTGTGGCATCCTAAAGACCACTTTAGCCCGGTCCGAAATGGCCTGATGTGACAAAAGTTCAAAGAGCAAAGAGCACTGAATAGTTGGGGATTGCCGTCAAACCCTGGAGAAGTAGACAGATGAGGATCGTGGCTTGGAGCCAGATTGGCTGCCATAGTAGGAGCCACAGCCAGTACCGAAGCAAGAAAGACAAGACTTGAAAATGGGTATCCAGTGACCGCAGATGAGTCAGAATCCCGACCTGTTGATCTCGGTGCTAGAACATCTCTTGCTGCAGGCTGGCAAGCAGGTCAGCACTGGAGCCAGCGGAATCCATGGCCTGGGCAAACTGTAATGCTCGCAGATGCGAGCGGGGAATGATCCCACTGGGCCACAGCACACAGAATACCTGAGAGGCAGGACTATGGCTCACACCAGATTTTTACCAGAGCCCCCGATGGTGGTGGTGTTGAGCTGCAGGTAGAAACCAGGTACCACTCGGGGAGACTCTGTGCTGTGACAGCTGGTTTAGGGGTAAGGATACTGATAGTCTTTGATGAGGCAGGCTTGACCAATATGGTACAATGCAGCAGCGTCCAGTACTGCAGGCATGGCGGATAGGGTACAATGCAGAAATGCAGAAGCGGCTGGTATAGCAGACTTGGCCGACAGGTTACAGCAGTACTGGCCAGTATAGCAGACTTGGCCGATAGGATACAATGTAGCAGCAGCAGCAGCTGGGACTATGAAACAGACAACTGTAAGTAACACAGCAGCAACAGCAGCATATAAGTAAGGGACCAGCACAACTAGCAATGCGTCTCTATGAATAAACCACGTTGACCAGGTACCTCCCATAAGGGGATGGTGCCTTAACTACCTGGTACCTCTACGCCATAGGTTGAGAGGTACTTTTGGGTTAGAGCATACTGATATTTTAAGAACAGGTGTGCGCACACTTGTGCTCTAAGGGTACTCCCAGGGGACCTGTATGGTGAGCGCAGGCCCTGGGAACCAGCTGCAGTAAGCAGGGATGACGCAATCACTGCTGAATGACCGAGGGGGTGAGTATGCTGGCACCCCCACCGGGGAAGAAGGGCAGGATGCTGGTGCCTATGTTACAGAGTATTCTTAAAAAAGGCTCTGCAGAGGTACTGTGAAAAAAGGCTTTGTGTAGCCACTCTGCACCAGGCTCTATGGGGGTACTCTTAAAAAGGCTCTTTGGGGAACTCTGAAAAAAGGCTCAGTGTTGGTATTCTAAAAAAAGGCTTTGTATGGGCACATTGCATCAGACTCTGTGGAGGTAGTCTTGAAAAATGTTTGTAGGAGAATTCATAATACAGACTTTGTCTGGACACTCAGCACCAGGCTTTTTGTAAGTACTCTGAAAAATAGGCTCTGTGTAGCAACTCTACACCAAGCTCTGTGCGATACGCTTAAAAAAGATTTTTGATGGGCACTCTGCACCAAGCTCTGTGGAGGTTCTCTTAAACAAGGCTCTGTGGGGGTACTCTTAAAAAATGCTCTGTAGGAGTACTCTGAAAATAGGCACTGTGTGTCCATTCTGCACCAGGCTTTTTGCGGGTACAATTAAAAAAGGTTCTGCACTGTGGGGGTACTATTTAAAAAGAGGGTAGCAGCGTGCTTGGTGTACTCACCGAGGCTGTGTCATGGCGGCACACTCCTTCCTGGACATGCTTTCCCTTCTGGAGCTGAAAATTGAATATTCACTGCTTTGCCTGCCCACCAGCGCGTGTAATTGGTTGCAGTTAGATGATCCCCCAGCCTCAGTGGCAGCGTATTAGCTGACTGCAACCAATCACAGGCGCCAGGATGGCCGTTGGGCAGGGAAAGCAGTGCAAGTGTCTGCGGGTCAGTATGGTGTCAGAAGAGTATGCGGTTGTGCTGGGTGATGCGATGCGAGACTCGTGTGAGTCTGGCATGACATCACCCGGCACGGCCTGCTGCTCTCCAAAAATGAGCATGCAAATACATAGAAACACAACGGCTGACCCGCTCCTGTTAGGAGAGTGTGCGGCTGTGCAGGCTGATGCGACGCGAGACTCGCGCAAGTCCATCGCAAGTGTGATTCCGTCCTAAGAATCATGTGGCTTTTTTTTTTAATTTATTTAAATAAATAATTTTTCAAAAAAAACGGCATGCGGTCCTTCCCAATTTTGATACCCAGCCAAGATAAAGCCAGCTAGGGGCTGGTATTCTCAGCACGCAGCCGCTGGTATTGCTGCATCCATTAGATGTGACAATCACGGTGCTTTATCGGCTTTTCCCATTGCCCTTGTGCGCTGGCAATCAGGGTAATAGCAGGGGTTAATAACAGCGCACAGCTACTACTAAACCCTAGGTTAATGATGGCACAGGTGTCTATGAGATACCTGCATCACTAACCTGTAAATTAAAGTAAATAAACACAAACACAGAGGAAAAAATCCTATTTGGAAAAAAAATACAAAAACACACCCTATTTCGCCACTTTATTAACCCCCAACACACCCCTCCAGATCCAGCGTAAGCCACACGAGATCCCACACCACTTCCAGCTCTGCTACATCTCACAGCGAGTGGTCATAGAACAAAACAACCAGCTGTGAGTCTAGACAATGACTGAGCCGTGATGAGCAATGACTGCAGGCAGACACTGTCACAGGCTGGGAGCGCGTCTGACTGAAACCAACCACAGACGACAGGACGGTCGGTGGGTGGGGAAAGCACGGAAAGCTGTGTGTATGCGATGAGCCTATTGCGCAGTACAGGAAGTGAAAGCGCAACCCAGAAGCAGTTTGCCGTCGTGACACCGAGTCTCCCTAAGTATGAAACGCTCACTTAATTCTTTTTTTGTTTATTTTTCCTTTAATTTCCCCAGTGCCGAATCCAGATTGTACACCCGAAATCCCGGGCCCGGGTCCAGCACCCGGGTATCTTTGAAACCGTGCGGATCCGGACTATAACAGTCCGGGTCCGTTCAGCCCTATCCATGTTACTTCCTCCTCCACTTCCTACTGTGACGCCCTGGGCAAGCCAAGGGTCACAGGTCACAACACCACATGCACCCCACATTCCCTGCAGGTACACCAAGCTAACCCAAAATCCTTGTTGCCTTCCTCCAGAGGCTGATGTCCACACCAGGGGGTGGGCCAGGCGGTTGGCTCCGCCCACCGAGGAGTTCACAGCCCTGGAGACGGGAAAACCAGGCAGAACAGAGTGAAGCTAGGGAGGTGAAAGTAGAAGGAGGTGAAGTGGTAGAGGAGCTTAGGAGAGAAGCTGAAGTAAAGTGAAAAGAAACAGTTTTGTAAAGCCTGAAGTTGGTCCGGGTGTGTGCCCCGGACAGTGACAGCAAGGTCAGCAGACGGCGGTGATAGTCTGCAGGGGAACTGCTCGGAGGTTGCTGGAAGGACCGCGGACGGGTGGTGACCCGGCGGTACCGGAGCAGTATACGAAGAACAGTCAGCACCAGGGCAGGGGCCTTTCGGATCCCGGCAAGGCTAGGAGTCGCCATAATTTGCCAAATCCGTCAGTGAAGGGGACGTCTGTCTCCTAACAACCAAGTCCCGATTGAAGGCAACAGCCCGACCGTGAAGGGGAGACACTGCCACCGCCAGGGCACCAGTTTCCCAGGGCCAGCGCCTGCGGGCAAGAGTAGAGCTCCTTCAGCCCAGCTTGAAGCCGAGGAGTGGGTAACCGGTGGGAACCCATCGCTACCAAAAGGACTTTACATAGGTGCAGGGAAGAGACCGTCACCGCTAACTGCAGGGAACATCAGCACCGTGAACCGTCCGAGGGATCCGTCCAACCAGCCGTTTGTTTACCGAGAACTGTGTCGTGTTTACTGGCTGAGTGAGTACCTCCGTGCCGTGCGGCACAGCGCTGTCCCTGCGCCCCTGCACCTCCACAGGCCCCATCCCCGCCTGTCCGCCATCCCAATCCCATCACCGGGCCCCGGGAGCACCACAACCCCTACCCACGGAGGGCACATCAACAACTGGCTGCTCCATACCATCACTCCCGGGCTCCCCATACAGAGCAGCGGTGGTGTTAACAAATCACCACAACTGTGGGTGGCGTCACGGACAATAAACTATCCCAAAACACCAATTCCCCTTTTCACTCACGGGCGAGGAGCGCCGCTCGAGTCCCCGGGATCCGGCCCATCGCTTGAGCCACCGAGCAGCGGCAGGCCGCAGCAGCTGCGGCAGCCGGACCCGAGCAGAGGGAGAGCGCGGCGTCCCCTCCTCCGCCCGCGACACTACACCATCTCCTCATCTGGTCAGCGTGACAATTGTACCACCAACTTCAGTGCAGTCAGGGGTAAATAACAGCAGGCTGTTCTGAAACCCATCTGTAAGGGGGAAAAATCCCACACCACGCAAGAGCTATGGACAGGGATCGAACAACAGACTAATCAGGGGTTGGTGCCCCTGAACCTCATGCCTGGCCTGGTGGGGTGCAATAATGGGCAAAATCTTGTAGCAGCTCTGGGCCTAGCCAGTTTGATGCACTTCCCTTGACTGGCACGTGTGCTGAATTTAGTGGTGGAAGGGCTCTTGAAAAATTACCCTGAGATGTCAGAGATGCTGTAAAAACTGCAGGCCGTCTGTGCAGGCTTTCCGGCTTCTCACCATGCTGTTGCTTGCCTGTCTGCACTGCAGTGTAACTTCTGCCTTCCATCTCACCACCTCATATGCGCTATATCCACAATGTAGAATTCCACCTTGCATATGCTGAAGAGACTGTGTGAGCAGCAACAGACGAGGGTGAGTTCCTGTAGCAACATCGGCCAGGTACACAACTGTCCAACCAGGGGACAGTTTTGGAGCATGAAGATGAGAGGTAGTAGGAGGAACCGTGTTTACTGCATGGTGGCACCCAAAGCAGCTCGCAGGTATCCCTGCAGCATGACTGAGAGTATACAGAGGACACAGACGATATACCTCCCACCAAGGACAGCTTGTTGTTGCTTCTGAGCAGCCTGACACACACAAGAAAATACATGTTGCAGTGCCTGCGCAATGACCTCCGAGCTTGTCCTTTATGCCTTGGAGTTGCTGACTTGCCCTGTGGCAAGTGTACTGTCTACTGTCGGAACATGTGTTTGTGACGCCCTGGACTAGCCAGGTAGTCACAAATAGCGCCCCGCAGAACACCAGTCCCACACAGGTAACACCAGCCAAACACATAAACCCTAGTCACCTCTCTCAGTGCTAGGTGGACACACCAGGGGGCGGAGCCAGGCAGTTGGCCACGCCCACCAAGGAGTTCAGAGGGCCTGAGGCAGGAAGCAGTCAGTCAGTTCTAAGTCAGTTATTATTATTATTATTATTTATTTATTTATAGAGCACCATTTATTCCATGGTGCTGTACATGAGAAGGGGTTACATACAGAATACATACACAAGTTACAGTAGACAGACTAGTACAGAGGGAAGAGGGCCCTACCCTTGCGGGCTTACATTCTATAGGATTGTGGGGAGGAGACAGTAGGTGGGGTGTAGATCAGGCGGCGGCTCCGCTCGGTGGTCGGGCGGCGGCTCTGCACGGTGGTCGGGCGGCGGCTCCGCACGGTAGTGAAGCAGTGAGGTCATTGTAGATTATAGGCATTTCTGAACAGATGGGTTTTCAGGTTCCGTTTGAAGCTTGCAAGGGTAGCAGATAGTCTGACGTGTTGAGGCAGCGAGTTCCAGAAGACTGGGTCAGTTCTAAGTCAAGTGCAGTTCAGTTTGTAGTGTTGAGGTGTGAAGGAGAGTGCAGCAGGCCTGTGATGACAGGTCTGCAGCGGGAACTGACAGGTGCCAGGGTCGTAGCCCTGGTACCTCGGCTAGGAGGCATACGGTGGTCTTAGCCTGCAGGAGCCAGGAAGAGGGCCAGGTGGAACCGTGGTGGACCAGGACAGGGTAGTGGCCCGCCGATACCGACCCGGGGAACCGACTGGAAACCGGAGCACACAGGGGGGTACTCAGACCCTGAAACAAGGTCCAGAAGCCACTGGACCGAGTTAATTTACTGATTGAGGTCTGGACTATAGGTCCTTTCCCACCCAAGTCCCGACTGAAGACAACAGCCCACCGAGGGGGATAGAAAGCCACCGCACAGACAGAGAGATCCCACGGGCTAGCGTCTGCGGGCAAATGGGCTTTCCCGACACACATACCGCCGGGGAGCGGACTCCCGTCGCTGAAGCGAAGGCAGTCTACATACACACTACACAGTGCAGGAGAAAGGCAAAGACCACCGAACCGGGTGGGGGACCAGACGCAGCCGGCTACGGGGACCGACCACCATCAACTTTGTTTACCAGAGACTTGTGTGTGTCAATAACAGTGTCAATAACAGTGAGTACCACAGTGCCCTCCAGCCGCGCATCGCCCTGCACTGCCCAGCTCTCCCCAACGGGTCCCAGGGCCATCATCCCTGCCCACGGAGGGGTTAACATCTTGCTGCATAACCATCTCCCCTGGATGCCCCGTAGCGGTGGTGTCTACACCTTCACCACATCCCGTGGGTGGCGTCGAACTCAAACACGGCTCCGGGCGTACACCTACCTACCACCCCCCTACATAGCGCCAGCATCCCCTTTCAGAGCGAAGTGACCCCGGGTCCGGAGGCGCTCGAGCCACCCACCAACGAGCCCGGATCTGAGCGGCTCGGCTGCAGCCGAGCGCGGGGCGGTACATGTTTAGCACAGCAGTGAGGTGATAACAGACAGGCGCATCCTCCTGTCCACAGACAATGCGGGCAACCTCATATTCATTAAACTGAACCAGGCGAGGATCCCACAGGACTTGTCTTTACTATTGGCTGACTAGAGAAGTATACTATCTTCACCCAGCCATTGTTATTCTCCAACGCAGTTTGTTCATTCTATTTCCCATTCCCAACTTTTTGGGGCCTCCCCAACTGAAAAAAACCCCAACTATGTTGGCTATCTCCTTTGCCTCTTCCACCTACATCGCCATGTCTACCTCCACCTCCTCTTCAACCTCCTCCTCCACTTGGAACTCCTCCTACTGGTTCAATATTATTATTTATTTATTTTTTTTATTCTATGTTATTTTAAAGGGGTTTGGTGTGCTCTGTGTGGGAACTCTATAAACAGGTTCTGAGGTGGCACTCTTATAAATTTTGGCTCTGTGGAGAAACTCTGCAAACAGGCTCTGTGGGAATACTCTGCACCAGGTTCTCTGGGGGTACTCTGAAAAAGGGTCTGTGGAGGCACTCTAAGACGGGCACACGCCCCCATGGTACATGTGATATATGGTGTTTGCTGCCGTAGCGAACATTATTGCTATGGCAGCTTTACACGCACATACCTGATCGGCGACGTCGCTGTGACTGCCGAACAATCCCTCCTTCAAGGGGGAGGTGCGTTCGGCGTCACCGCGACGTCATCAAACGGCCGGCCAATAGCAGCGGAGGGGTGGAGATGAGCGGGACATAACATCCCGCCCACTTCCTTCCTTTCGCATAGCTGGTGGACGCAGGTAAGGAGATGTTTGTCGTTACTGTGGCTTCACACACAGCGATGTGTGGTGCTGCAGGAACGACAAACAACATCGTATCTGCAGCAGGAGCGACATTATGAAAATGAACGACGTGACACAAATCAGCGATTTTTGTCACTTTTGCGCTCGTTCATTGTCGCACCTAGGCTTTACACATTGCGATGTCGCTACCGGCGCCGGATGTGCGTTACTAACGACGTGACCCCAACGATATATCAGTAGCAATGTTGCAACGTGTAAAGCCCCCCTTAAAATTGCCTCTGTGGGTGAATTCTGAAAACAAGCTATGTGGGGGCACTCTTAAAAAATTTGGCTCTGTGGGGCACTCTTACATTTTTTATTTTATTAATTTATTTCATATTTAATCATATTTGCTATGGTGACAGAACCCCTTTAAATAATTTCCCTATCCACATTTGTTTGCAGGGAAATTGTCCTGCTCGTATCTAGAGATGAGCAAAACTGTTCGAAAAAGTTTTGCCAATCTCAAATTTGGCATGAGCCTTGGCTCGTTCAGGTTGGGATCAGATTCACGAACACTTTTATGAAAAATCGGCAAAGTTCGGCTATGTTTGGTAACTGTTCGCGTTTACATTATTACAGAAATCATCCACTTCTAGCCCCACAGCCATGTCAAGTATTGCCTTGGCTGTGATTGGTCAATAAAATCACTGTAAAAAAAGGGAAGCAAAATAGTTAAAGCAAGACATACTTATCAGTTTCCACACCGCTGTAACACTACTTCCGGGTCCGCTCATTAACCCTCATACATAGTCACTGCTTTTTCCGCCTACCAGTAGTCTTGAGATCTGTGATTGGTTGCAGTCAGACTGCGCCCCCACTATGTGTGACTGTGTCTGTGATTGGTTGGAATCACATGCGCTGTCTATGTCCCTATAGTGGTGTAAAAATAAATAAATAAATTGGGGTAGGGTCCCCCCATATTGTGATACCCAGCACAGATAACGCATATGGCTACACGCTGCAGCCCCCAGCCCTGTGCTTATCTTGACTGTGTATCAAAATAAGAGGGATTCCATATGGCTTTTTTAAAATTCTTAAATTAATAATGTAAAATAATGGTGTGCGGTCACCATCAAATTTGATACCCAGCCATGATAAAGCAAACAGCTAGGGGCTGGTATTCTCAGGCTGAGGAGATCCATGGTTATTAGCCCCCAGCCTAAAAAAAAGCAGCCTATAGCTGTCCAGTATTGTCGCATCCATTGGATGCAACAATCCTGGCACTTTACGAGGCTCATCACCATTGGCCTTGTTAGGTGGCAATTGGGGTAATATAAGGGGTTACTGACAGCTCACAGCTGCCACTAAGCCTTAGGTCAGTAATGGGAGGCATCTATGAAACCTCCATTACTAATACTGTAAGTGAAAAGAAATAAACACAGACAGCGAAATAATTCTTTATTTGAAATAAAATAAAAAAAACCACCTTCTTTCTCCAATTTATTAACCCCAAACACCCAGTTTCAATGTATTCCATACGAGGTCCCATGATGATCCCGTCTCTGCTACATACTGAAGTCACAGTGTGCAGACAGAACATGAAGGAGTTTTGATGCGATAGTTTGCTAGGAGATGCAGATTTTGTGATGAAATTTATACACCACATTGCTGCACCAAATCTGCATCTTCTGGCAAAAAACTCATCTTAACGCGATGTGGGTTTGATGGGATATCGATGCGGGGTTTTATTGCCAGGAGATGCAGATTTGGCGCAATAATTTAGTGTATAAATTTCAGCACCAAATCTGCATCTCTTGGCAAAAAAGCACAAAAACGGTTTGTTGCGTTTTCTGCCAGGAAATGCAAATTTGGTACAGAAATCTGGTGAAGACATTTGAGCACCAAATTTGCATCTCCTGGCAGAAAACCGCACCGAAACACCATCAAAATTGAACTGATTGAACTCAGTGACCTCCCCTCAGATGAACTGAGTTCAATCAGATCTGCATCTCCTGGAAGAAAGCCGCATTTTTTTTGCCAAGAGATTTAAATTTGGTGCTGAAATTTATACACCATATTTCTGCACCAAATCTGCATCTCCTGGCAAAAAAATTGCATTAACACCGCATCGCGTTTTGATGCGTTTTTTTGCCAGAAGGTGAGGTGACTGAGTTCAATGAGTTCACCTGAGGTAATTTTTCTTCCAGTCACAGGTGGGGTACCTTGTGGCCGAACATAAACTCAGTGATGTCACTGCTCACAGTTGCAGCTTAGTCAGTTTCTGCCTGCAGCCGCAGCTGGTGGTCATTTTCTGTGCCCGCGACTGCAGGATGTAGCAGAGCCAAGATCGTCGTGGGCCCTTGTGTATTCCATCATACCTGGGTTTTGGGGGTTAATAAAGGAGTGAAAGAGGATGGGGTTTTTTATTTGTATTTTATTTTTCTTTATTTGTATTTTATTTGTATTTATTTTGTATTTTTATTTATTTTATTTTATTTGTATTTTATATCAAATAAACGATTTTTTCGGTGTTTGTGTTTATTTCTTTTCACTTACAGATTAGCAATGGGGGGGGGGTCTCAGACACCTCCCATTACTAATCTAGGGCTTAGTGGATCTCCCCAGCCTGAGAATACCAGCCTCCAGCTATTGGCTTTATCTTGGCTGGGTATCAAATTTGGGGGGACCGCACAGCGTTTTAAAAAAACATATTTATTTAAATAATTTTATAAAAGCCGCATGGGGTTTCTTGTATTTTGATACACAGGCAGGATAAGTAGTGATGAGTGATCCCGAACTGTAAAGAGTGTACACGATCCCGATTACGAGTTTTCCTGGGAAGCTCATGTTACATATCGGGTAAAAAAAAGCACATTATTAAAAAACATTATGATCATACTTGCAGGTTCCGCAACGCGTCCTGCAGACTCTGTCTCCCAGCCGCTTCTGCTTCCATGTCCGATCATTGCTGTGCCCCCCCGGTAAGCACCACTGCCTAAAGGACCTTACATGACATCATAGCCATGGAACCAGTCTGGTGTGAATGTTGTACAGACATTGGCTTACATACTGGTCACATGACTATGATGTCATCAAAGGTCCTGTTATCTGAACTTTGACTGTCACTGTGCGAGTGTCGCATCACATCACGGTGCAGAATCTCCTGACAGGACCAGGTCAGCTGCATGTATTTTCATACAGCTGAGGCGCTCCTGTCCTGAGATCGTCAGGCCGTCTGGGGTGATGCAATGCGAGACGCAAGTGCAATCATACCCTCACTTTCAGCCTGCTTCTCGCTCTGTACAGAGCGATGTAGCAGAGCTGACAATGCTCTCTCTGCTTCTCTCTCTGTAGAGCCATTTGTTTTACAGAGTGATGAAACAGAGTTGACATTGATGTCCCTGTGAACTACGTCGGACTAAGGAGTTTTTTTCTAATAAAGATGGAGTATCTAAATGTTTTTTTTGTTTTATTTCCAATAAAAAAAAATTCTCTGTGTTGTGGTTTTTTTTATTGTTTACCAGAAAATCATGGTGGCTATGTCTAATTTGGCGTGACTCCATGAATTTCGGGCTTAGTATCATCTGAGAATACAAAGCTGGTATTAACCCCTTTATTACCCAGTGTGCCACAGCCACCAGGGCTACTGGATGAGCCAGGTAAAGTGCCTGGATGTTTCATCCAGGAGAAGCATTGAAGAATGCGAAACGTGCGTTGAGTGTGTGGGGGACGCCATCTTACCTTTGTTGCTGTTCGTTTACAGGTAAAATTATGCCACTTATGTAATCATTATGTGACTGTGATGTATTGTGATGCATTATGATGCCATTTCCTTTGTTATTTATTTAAGTGATATACTATTATTAATTTTTTATAATTCATCACTGACACACTGGTGTCTTTATTAGTGTCATGTAGTCAGTTGTGGTTTGGCTGTATTATTTTGTCTATTTTACCATTGTTCGGTTTGGTGTCCACAATATATTCATTTTTCATTCCCCCATCTGTTGGGGTTCTGTTTGTAGAGACAACCTGTTTTTAAATAAATTTTATCTATTTTTCAATAAAGAAGAAAAAAATATATATTTTTATACTATTTGTAGTTGTTGGTGTGATATTAGTCTCTGAGTTGCATCACAAGATATATGCGATATAGAGTGGCATGTAAAAGTTTGGCCCCCTTGGTCAAAATTACTGTTATTATGAACAGTTAAGAAAGTTTAAAATTAATGATCTTTAAAAGGCATAAAGTTAAAGATGACATATTTCCTTTGTATTTTAGGAAAATAAAAATAAATTTATTTTCATTTCTTACATTTGAAAATTACAAAAAGGTAAATGGGATGATGCAAAAGTTTGGGCACCCTTCTAGATTTGTGTGCTGAGATAAACTGTGACCAAGATTTCAGACCCTAATTAGCATTTTAGAGTTATTCCTTGTTCACTATCATCATTAGGAAAGAACAAGTGATGCAAATTTCACGGCTTCATAAAAACCCAGCCTCCTCTAACCATGTGCCAAAAAAACAACAGCCATGGGTTCTTTTAAGCAGCTGCCTAGTGCTCTGAAAATGAAAATGGTGGAGATCCACAGAGCAGGGGAAGGCTTTAAGAAGATAGCAAAGTGTTTTCAAGTTGCCCTTTCATAAGTTCAAAATGTAATTAAGAAATGGCAGTTAACACAGGAACAGTGAAGGTCAAGAAAGGTTTTGGAAGACCAAGCAAACGTTTTGTGAGAGTTAGGGTACCGTCTCACTAAACGACGTACCAGCGATTCCGACCATGATATGACCTGGTCAGGATCGCTGGTGCGTCGCTACATGGTCGCTGGTGAGCTGTCAATCAGGCAGATCTCACCTGCGACCAATGACCAGCCACCAGCTACCAGCGACTTGTGGAAATGATGCTGCGCTTGGTAACCAAGGTAAATATCGGGTAACTAAGAAAAATGCTTTGCTTGGTTACCCGATATTTATCCTGGTTACCAGCGCACACCGCTTAGTGCTGGCTCCCTGCACTCGTAGCCAGGGTACACATCGGGTTACTAAGCAAAGCATAGTTACCCGATGTGTACTGTGGCTATGTGTACACTGGCAGCACTGAGAGCACTGGCAGCCAGAACATCCAGCACTGGCAGCCTGAGAGCGACGTACGCTGGTAACCAAGATAAATATCGGGTAACCAAGCAAAGTGCTTCGCTTGGTTACCCGATGTGTACTTTGGTTACCAGCGTCCGCAGCTTCCAGACGCCAGCTCCCTGCTCACTGCACATTCAGATCGTTGCTCTCTCGCTGTCAAACACAGCGATGTGTGCTTCACAGCGGGAGAGCAACGAGCAAAAAATGAATCAGCACTGTGTGTAACGATGAGCGATTTCACAGCAGGGGCCAGGTTGCTGCTTAGTGTCACACACAGCGACATCGCTGATGAGGTCACTGGTACGTCACAAAACCTCTGACTCAGCAGCGATCTCGCTAGCGATCTCGCTATGTGAGAAGTACCCCTTACTCATAGGATTGTTATAGAGGTAAATCAAGAACTTTGTTTGACTGCAAAAGACCTTCAGAAAGAATTAGCAGACTCAGGAGTTGAGGTACATTGTTCTACTGTTCAGAGACTCCTGCACAAATATGGCCTTCATGGAAAAGTCATCAGAAGAAACCCTCTCCTGCGTCCTCATCATAAAATTCAATGTCAGAAGTATGCAAAAGAACATCTAAACAAGCCTGTTACATTTTGGAAGCAAATCCTGTGGACCAATGAGGTTAAAATACAACTGTTTGGCCACAATGATCAAATTCATGTGTGGAGAGAAAAACGACACAGAATTTCAGGAACATTCCTGAACCATTACCAACCATTAAGCATGGGGATGGATCAATCATGCTGTGGGGTTGATTTTCAGGCAATGGCACAAGGAATATTTGACGGGGAGAGAGACGAATGGATTCAATTATATTTCATCAAATTCTTGACACAAACATAACACCATCAGGAAAAAAACTGAAGTTGAAAAGAGGATGGCTTCTACAAATGGATAATGATCCTAAACACACATCAAAATCCACAATAGACGACCTCAAAGGCGCAAGCTGAAGGTGTTACAATGGCCCTCACGGTCCCCTGATCTAAACATCATTGAAAATCTGTGGCTAGACCTTAGAAGAGCAGTGCATGCAAGACGACCCAGGAATTTCACAGAACTGGAAGACTTTTCGAAGGAATGAAAATCTCTCAAATGAGGATTGAAAGACTCTTGCAGGCCACAAAAAGCGTTTGCAAGCTGTGATAATTGTTAAAGGGGGTGCTACTAGGTACTAACCATGCAGGGTGCCTAAACTATTGCATCGGCCCATTTTCCTTTTTTTAAAAAAAAAAGTAAAAGATGAAAATATATATTTTTTTTTGCTGAAATACAAAAGAAATATGTAATCTGTAATTTTATCTTTTTAGAGATCATTTCAACTTCAACTTGCTCATCTGCTCACAATAACAATAATTTTAACCAGTGGTGCATGCCCAAACATTTATATGCCATCTTTAAAATTGTGTTACTCATACCACCACATTATTTTAGTTCTTTATTGTTTCCTTTTCCACTGTAAAAGATTTTATTTTTTCAATTGAATTATGCAGCTTAAAAGTGAGATTAAAGGTGAAAAAAGTTCTGAAATGAATCTCCTTGCTCTGTTTTTTTTTTTTTCATTGCAAAACTAACATTTTAATAATGGTGTGCAGACTTTTTCAATCAATTTTACAGCATGATGGTCACACAGTTCTCTGTATTTCTATATGATGGCCCCATAACTCCTTTATATACAGTATGTTACACGCACAAATCCAAGAATACAGCATGATGACCTCACAGCTTCCAATACACAGAAAATGTCCTGACAGTCCCCTATATACAGTGTGAATGCCCAAGCAATTCCCTACATACACATTGATGGTTCCCACAGATCCCTATATATAGTATAATTCCACATGGCAACAGTGTGATTTTCCAACTTTTCAAAAACACTTGATATAATGCCACATAAATGATTGGTACATAAAAAGTAGGGGAAAATATGTGTAACTGGGATAACAACTTGTACAATGATAGGAAACAAGATGATAAACACTCTTATTGGGTCACGATTAACAGTGGAGTAACACAAGAGTCAGAATTGGGCCCTCTTCTTTTTAATATATATCTTAATGACCTTGTCAAAGGCATACTAAATAGAATTTCAATATTTGCAGAAAATACTAAACTCTGCTAGGGAATGGGTGAACTGCAATACCAGGACAGGTTATCAAACTTGGTGTTATTCAATTTGGAAAATCAAAGGCTTGGGGCAATTTTATTATAATGTTCAAATATATGAAGGGACAAGAGCTTTCTACACATAGGCTTGCAAGGGGGCATTGTCTACATTTAGAGGAAAGGAGGTTCAATCATAATCACAGACAACAATTCTTTACTGTAAGAGCTGTTAGATTATGGAACTCTGAAACATGAAGCTGTACTAGATAATTCACTAAAAAAGTACAAGTAGGGTTTGGATGTATTTTTTGAAAGTATAATATTAGAAATACTAAATTCTGTGATGGGACATTGTTCCAGGGAACTAGCCTGTTTGGCGTACGTGGAGTTAGGATGCAATGGGGCAATTAGCAGCTTCCTAATGGATTTTTTACCTTCCTCTGGATTAACATGTTAAGTTATAGGCTGAACTCAATGGACTTATGTCTACCTTTCAGCTTAAAAACTATGAAACTATACACAGTATGAGTCCTCACAGTTCCCTATACACAGTACTTTGGCCCATACAACTCCCTATACCCAGTATGACTTCTATAGCACCATATTTACAGGATGATTCCCCACACCTGCCTATATAACGTTTGATGGTAACCAAAGCCTTATTGGTCCCCATCCAAAAATAAAAAAATAAAAAAAGTGTAGTCTCCTAATTGTGGTTTCCATCCACTGCAGTCTCCGTCTTCTCTTCTTGCTTGCTTGTGTGCCGCCCCTGCAGTGGACCGAACCGCTCGGATCCGGGGGTGGTGATTACTCATGGCTCAAGGGTCTCTGGACCCGGGGGCTAGGGGCTACACTCAAATGGAAAAGGGGGCAATTTACAGGGGATGAGTATATAGATCGTGACGCCACCGTGGTTTACGTTAATTGGGAGTACCGCCGCTGCCGTTAAGAGTACCTGGGGTGATGGAGTGGGGCAGCAAGATTATGTTACCCTCCACGGGTAGGGGAAGGCCCCGGGACCCTGGATGGTGGTGTAGGGTGCAAGAGGAGTGCAGGCTTGCTGGTTGCAGGGGTCAGTCGGGTACTCACTCATCAATAAAACAGACACTGACAACAGGGTAAACCAAGTCTCTGACTGCAGCTGTCTCCTGAGGGGAGCTCGTCCGGGACCTGTCCCCTGCAGCACCGCCTGGTGGTCCTTGGTCTGCCTCCTGGCACAAAATTTAGATTGTCCGTTGTGGCTCGGTAGCTTGGAGCTTTCCGGTCCCCACTCACCACTGTGGCTAAGTGAAGGAGCCTGCTCTCAGGAGCTAACGCTTGGGATTTTAGTGGGCCGCTTTCTAAGAAAGCCCTATCCCCCTCATTTCGCTAGTGCCCCCGATCTCTGAGTTTCATGGGAATAGTCCATAAAGGCCCTGTCCTCTGCAGGTTAATTGCCGGGTCGCCTGAAGCTTCTCCCCGACCTAGGGTCCGTGTACCCCGACGTGCCTTTAGTCCCGGACCGATGATAGGACCAGGCTGCTGACCGTCCTCCTTTATGGGTTCCACGCACCTAGCCTCAATCCCCTGCAACCAGGGGTCCGACTCCTCTAGTTCCAGACCACCATCTGCAACCTAGTCTGTTTCTCCCCTGGGAGCTACAACTGCCAGCTTCCTCAGAGCTCCTCACAGCTCGAGGGCTACCACTGTTCTGACTTGACACCTCCCACCTCCCTGTCTGACCCCTAGGTGGGCGGTCCTATTCCTGCTTAAGCAGCCCACTGGTGTGCCTGACAGGGTGTGGTGCAAGGTGTATCTAGGATTTGTGAATGGTGGTGGAGGCAGTACTGCAGGATGGAGACCCAGAACCATGGGATATTGAATCCTGCACTGTAGAGAAAGAGCTTGCAGAACCCTGTGATGACCTGAATAGTCCAGGGCGTCACACTTGCATCACCTGACATTTCCTGCATTGTCCCAGTCGCCAACTGACTAAATGCAAAAAGTAGCCTGCAGTCTGCTGCAGGAAATAGTGGCTTACAGCCAGATCAACCTGCTCCCAGGCCGAGGCATAATACTGCTTGGATTTTTGTACTTTAGTTACCCAGGTTGATAGATCATATCAAACAGAACAGAAAGGTTTTCTTCTGGTAGTATATTTATGCCACAGATTGGGTACCATTGTAGCAGATCCTTATCTGCAATAACTGACTGAAAAAATAAGTTAAGTCTGTCCAGTAATTTTTTGCCTGAACAGGAAATAACTAGTGAGAAAGCTGTGCATTTTGTTCAACTGTCTGTAGCTCACAACCGGATAGAGAACATTGTATTCTCTATCCAGCTCAGGAAGAATTACAGCAGTAAAATTAATGCCATCAGTAACAAAGGTCAACCCATAGAAAACTATAGGTTCAAAATCAGTTTTGCCATCAATTTCATTTTTATAGATTGTACCTCTGGCATTTATTTTTTGCTGGAAGAAAAAAAGAGACTGGAGACCTAAACATATGTAAATGGGGCCTAAGAAGTATTAGGTATATATGGGCTTTCAGTTTTTTGGATATGTAAATTTCCTCTTCAGAAAGGAAGAGAACTTGAAATCTAGCACCAATTATTGGAAGTAGTTGACGCTAGAGTTTAAGTCCTTTTCCTTCTGAAGAGGCAATTTGTATATTTAATTTCCCAGAGGAGCATTGCATGGGTTATAAGCCTCCTTACACTGGTATGCCAGTCTATGGAACTATTTTATTCAGTCTTCATCTGCCTCTAAGGGGTACTTTGCACACTACGACATCTCAAGCCGATGCTGCGATGCCGAGTGCGATAGTCCCCGCCCCCGTCGCAGCTGCGATATCATTGTGATAGCTGCCGTAGCGAATATTATCGCTACGGCTGCTTCACATACACTCACCTGCTGTGCGACGTCGCTCTGGCCGGCGAACCGCCTCCTTATTAAGGGGGCGGGTCGTGCGGCGTCACTGCGACGTTACACGGCAGGCGGCCAATAAGAGCGGAGGGCCGCATAGCCGGCCGGGACGCAGGTAGGAGATGTTCCTCGCTCCTGCGGCTTCACACACAGCGATGTGTGCTGCCGCTGGAGCGAGGAACAACATCGGACCGTCGCGTCAGCGTAATTATGGAATTCGCCGACGCTACACCGATGATACGATTACGACGCTTTTGCGCTCGTTAATCGTATCATCTAGGATTTACACACTACGATGTGGAGAGCGATGCAGGAAGTGCGTCACTTTCGACATAACCCCACCGACATCGCACCTGCAATGTCGCAGTGTGCAAAGTACCCCTAAGAACCCTTGCCCATGATCAGTGTTAGTAGTGTTTTGGACGCATTGTGTTTTTATAAGACCTGATCCGGCCGGCACAGGTCTCTGGAGTTATCTTGGTCCACTCCTCCATGCAGATCTTCTCCAAGTTATCTAGGTTCTTTGGGTGTCTCATGTGGACTTTAATCTTGAGCTCCTTCCACAAGTTTTCAATTGGGTTAAGGTCAGGAGACTGACTAGGCCACTGCAACACCTTGATTTTTTCCCTCTTGAACCAGGCCTTGGTTTTCTTGGCTGTGTGCTTTGGGTCATTGTCTTGTTGGAAGATGAAATGACGACCCATCTTAAGATCCTTGATGGAGGAGCGGAGGTTCTTGGCCAAAATCTCCAGGTAGGCCGTGCTATCCATCTTCCCATGGATGCGGACCAGATGGCCAGGCCCCTTGGCTGAGAAACAGCCCCACAGCATGATGCTGCCACCACCATGCTTGACTGTAGGGATGGTATTCTTGGGGTCGTATGCAGTGCCATCCAGTCTCCAAACGTCACGTGTGTGGTTGGCACCAAATATCTCGATCTTGGTCTCATCAGACCAGAGAACCTTGAACCAGTCTGTCTCAGAGTCCTCCAAGTGATCATGAGCAAACTGTAGACGAGCCTTGACATGACGCTTTGAAAGTTAGGCTATGTGCGCACGTTGCGTAAATACATGCAGTTACGCTGCACTTTGTAGCGCAGCGTAACTGCATGCGTCCTGCGTCCCCTGCACAGTCTATGGAGATTGTGCAGGGGCCGTGCGCACGTGGCGTTTTAGAGCGCAGCGCTTCGGCTACTGCCGAAGCGCTGCGTTCTAAGAAGTGACATGTCACTTCTTCCATGCGCTTTGCCGGCAGCCCCTGCTCTGTCTATGGCAGGAGCTGCAGGCAGAGGGCATGGAATCGGCTTTTTTTTTTTCACTACGGACATTTCTGCAGCGAATTAAAGCGCACATGTGCTCTTCAGATCGCTGCAGAAATTTCTGCAGTGACTGTACGCAACGTGCGCACATAGCCTAGAGGTACCTTACGAGCTCGTCTGGAACGGAGACCATTGCGGTAGAGTACGTTACTTATGGTATTGACTGAAACCAATGTCCCCACTGCCATGAGATCTTCCCGGAGCTCCTTCCTTGTTGTCCTTGGGTTAGCCTTGACTCTTCGGACAAGCCTGGCCTCGGCATGGGTGGAAACTTTCAAAGGCTGTCCAGGCCGTGGAAGGCTAACAGTAGTTCCATAAGCCTTCCACTTCCGGATGATGCTCCCAACAGTGGAGACAGGTAGGCCCAACTCCTTGGATAGGGTTTTGTACCCCTTGCCAGCCTTGTGACCCTCCACGATCTTGTCTCTGATGGCCTTGGAATGCTCCTTTGTCTTTCCCATGTTGACCAAGTATGAGTGCTGTTCACAAGTTTGGGGAGGGTCTTAATTAGTCAGAAAAGGCTGGAAAAAGAGATAATTAATCCAAACATGTGAAGCTCATTGTTCTTTGTGCCTGAAATACTTCTTAATACTTTAGGGGAACCAAACAGAATTCTTGTGGTTTGAGGGGTTGAATAATAAATGACCCTCTGAATAAACTTTTCACAATTTAAAAAAAAAAAAAAATAATAAAAAAAGAAATAACATTCTTTTTTGCTGCAGTGCATTTCACACTTCCAGGCTGATCTACAGTCCAAATGTCACAATGCCAAGTTAATTCCGAATGTGTAAACCTGCTAAATCTGCAGAGGGTTGAATACTACTTGTAGGCACTGTATATAAATTTCCTGCTCAGTGTGCTTCTTATTAGATGTGCGTAAACTGACCTGCGGTATGGTTTTCCTATGCACAGCATGTCAATTTCTTGTGCGGAGACGCTTGAGTCTCCTGTGCTGGAGAATGCAGTGGACACTGAAGAAAACACTGATCAGGGCACATACCCTAACACCCACAAGTGGAGTGAAGCTCCCCCCTTGGCTGTTAGCCTGTTAAATGACTCTGTCAATCTGCTATTGCGGCGTAACATTGGGCTGCCCTGATGGCTTGGGGTCTTCTGAAGATTCCTGTGCTCTTACAATAGGCAGCCTACAACTGACGTTCGTAGGAGACCATAATTTTTCCTATACACAGCAATACTGTGGTACAGCTATGTATAGTTCAAGCAATCAGACTATCGCAGGTTCAAGCCTCCTTTGGAGACTACAAAATACAGTGAAGGTTAAAACAATGTTTTAAAAAAGTTAAAAGCACTGCATTTTTCCATCATTAGAAATAAAAAAATGTAAAGAATTTTAAAAGTACACACAGTATATGTGGTATCACAATGTCTATAAAAGTCAGACCTATCAAAATATAAAATTAATTAACCTGATCGGTAAATTATGTAATGAGAAAAAAAACAAAAGCCACAATTGCCGGGTTTCAGCTGCAGCAACATTGTAGATAAAAAATGCAATAAGAGGCAATCAAAACATTGTAGTTACCGCAAAATGGTATTAAAATGTCAGCAAAAACAAGCCCTCAACAAATCCATTGACCAAAAATTGAAAATTTTACAGTCCTCGAAAAATGGCAACATGACCAAAAAAAAACAAAAGCACAAAAAAATCGAAAATTTAGCTGGGAAGGGGCTAAGGCTGGGTTCACACATAGCGACAGCGACAATGACATCGCTGTTACGTCACCATTTTCTGTGACGTAACAGCGACCTTGTAAGTCGCTGTTATGATCGCTGCTTAGCTGTCAAACACAGCGACGCAGCAGCGATCATAACGTCGCTACATGTCCAGAGAGCAGGGAGCCGCGCACACTGCTTAGCGCTGGCTTCTTGCTCTCCTAGCTACAGTACACATCGGGTTAATTAACCCGATGTGTACTGCAGCTACATGTGCAGAGAGCAGGGAGCCGCGCACACTGCTTAGCGCTGGCTCTTTGCTCTCCTAGCTACAGTACACATCGGGTTAATTAACCCGATGTGTACTGCAGCTACATGTGCAGAGAGCAGGAGCCGGCACTGGCAGCGAGAGCGGCGGAGGCTGGTAACGAAGGTAAATATCGGGTAACCAGGGAAAGGGCTTCCCTTGGTTACCCGATGTTTATCTTGGTTACAGCTTACCGCAGATGCTGGCTCCTGCTCCCTGCTCGCTTCATTTCGTCGCTCTCTCGCTGTCACACACAGCGATGTGTGCTTAACAGCGGGAGAGCGCCTTTGAAGAAAACGAACCAGGGCTGTGTGTAACGAGCAGTGATCTCGCAGCAGGGGCCAGATCGCTGCTCAGTGTCACACACAGCGAGATCGCTAATGAGGTCACTGTTGCGTCACCAAAACCGTGACGTAGCAGCGATTTCGGTAGCGATCTCACTATGTGTGAAGCACCCCCTAAGTCACTGAAAGTAAGTGGAAATCTTGAAAATAGAGCACAATTAACAAGGAATGTTAGACCTGAGACTCCTACTAGTTTTTGACGTTTTGAGCTGTGTCCCTTTGTTTCGCATGAATCCATGTCCAATGCATTTGCGATAGTAAAACTGTATTTCACTTATGCTTCCACCAAAACACTATTTAGTGGTGTGTTATGCAAATCTTAAGTTTTTTAATCGATCCCCGTTAGACGTTTTGCACAGTCAAAATTGGGGACAGATTCCCTTTAAAAGATTATGTTTTCTATATAGAGAATTAATTGATAATTTGGTAGTGTAACCCCCTTCTCATGTACAGCACCATGGAATCAATGGTGCTCTATAAATAAATAATAATAATAGTGCAAACAGCTGAAAAAAATGCAACATAGCAGATAAAAGTTTTAGAAAACAAAAAGTATTGAAGTATTAGGGCCAAATAATCCCCATAAATGGCAAAATTCTTTTGATGACCCTAAAATGTCTAGACGTAGTCTCTAGAAGTAGTCTTTAGGTGAGAATTACAGTATATCCAAGCATAAAAAAATATGACACAATAGAATTTAAGATAGTAACATCTAAAGACTTGGGGAAAAGGATACCGATATTGAAAAAAAATGGATAAAAATTATGATATGGTCAAAATACTTTCCTTATAATTCACAGTGTGGAAGATCCAGCTGAAGACCATAGGCAAAGACAAGGCTAATCTGCTGCCACCCCCAGGGCCAGCGTTAGGACAGGCCAAATTGGGTAGCTGACCAGGGTGCCCACCCCCCTTGGGGGACAGTGTTTGCAGCAGGAGTAACACTGGTTATAATTAGTGTAGCTTCTGATGTGGAGACTGCTTGAGGACTTTTGGTGACATGACCGATCACATGATTGTGATATCACCACGGGTTTTGTACACTACGGGACTTCAGGTCCTTTGTGGACATCACGATTATGTGACTGGTAAACATCAGAAGGGCTCGATTGAAGGGAGACAGAACGGTGGTAAGTGTGTGTGTCTATCTAGAATATATTGGCCCAAGTCAGAAGTGGATATATGGAGTGCGGTCACGGGGTGCGCTTGCCCCCTACTCGGCAAATAATGGCTGTGAATTACAGCCAAGACCTGCCTCTAACAATCATTAACCTGTTAAACCTGTTATTGTTAACCTGTTAATTTTAGATGTTAAACTCTGATAGTGGCATTTAACATGCAATGGGCCGGAATGATCGTACCATTTTAAAGCCAGTCGTGGTGCCCGTGACGTGAATCCGAGTCGCCGATGGGTTGCTATGACAACAGGAGCTCTACTGAAGCCCTCCGTGCTTGTCATAGCAGCGCTTCTTTGAAACATTGTCTGTGGTTGGTCTTCAAGGGAAATGATCACAGCAAATCCCCAAAGAACTGTAAGAAAAGTTTTAAAAAACATATGAAAAAACTCTTATAAGTTCAAATCACCTCCTTTTTGCCAAATTAAAAATAAATTATACACAAGAAAAGGTGAAAATTCACAAAATATATAATAAAATATAGATCTTTGTTGTTAAGTAATGATACTAAAATTCACTGTAAAGAAAAAATAACAGGTGTGAGAGCCAGAATTCTTGCTGGTTGGTAGGTGATTGACCACTTATTTCATGCAATAGCATGCAGATAAATTATTATTGTTCATACTGTGAGGCTTTGCGTTTTATTTGTTACAAGGCAAGTTACTTTATACACTTGAGTGCTATGGGTATGAAAAGGATGATATATTGTTCCAGCAGGAGACATCTTGATGATGTGGGGAGACATCATTCTCCATGGAGGCTGTGTAGGGAAAGCATAGTGTAAGAGGGCTGTGTAGGGACATCATTCTCCATGGGGGCTGTGTGGGGAAAGCATAGTGTAAGGGGGCTATGTGGGGAAAGCATAGTGTAAGGGGGCTGTGTGGGGACATCATTCTCCATGGGCGCTGTGTAGGGAGACATCATTCTCCATGGAGGCTGTGTAGGGAGACATCATTCGGCAAGGGAATTCCATGGGGGCTGTGTGGGGAAAACATAGTGTAAGGGGGCTGTGTGGGGACATCATTCTCCATGGGGAATATGTGGGGAAAGCATAGTGTAAGGGGAGTGTCTGGGGGACAGAATTCTGCAGGAAAGTGATGTATAAGTTAGTTGTTTTATGGATTAGTGCTAGTGATGAAGCTACTATTTTTTAATATATTTCAATGAATATGACGTTTTAATACTTTTTCACTTTCGTGAATTCAATGGATTTCCTAGCCCTCTTCTGTAGCATTCTGGCCTTGACTCTGCTGTGTCCATACGAATTTATCTACGTAGGTTTGCAAGTGAGCCTTAATCTGGTGAGCTGACTCTCCCTATTTTCCCTTTTCCTTCATTTTTTTTACATATATTAACAGTAGCGCTAAGTCAACAGACTTAATTCTGCTCAATATTAAGCGATACAAATTATTATAAAATAATAATAATAATGAGCGGAATTAATTTCAGCTGCTTAGTTCGGCCCTCTGCAACAGTCACCGTATCTCACGCGGCCCTTTTGAAATATCACCTGCCCCTCCTGCTGTATCCTGTAAGGTTGTCAAATGATTTTTTTTTACTGCTTCATTCTGGGGGTTGTTGAGGCGGGCCCAACAGAACAAAATTATTTGCATGTATTGAAAATAATGCTGTCTGAATATATTAAAACTGGAAGAGATTTACTGGAAGGCGCTCCATCTTTTGTCTACATATTTTATTATGGCAGGGTGTAGCTTATTTCTTTGGTCTTCCATATATTCATGAGTTCATTATACATCCTGCTGGGAACTCCCGGTGTCCCCATAAAAACACGTATTTTCAAAGCAAGAAAGGAAGTTTAAAGCATTTCCGCAGCTCTTTCCAGGAGACAATACTATCCATTAGCACAGTAGATAATTTTGCCTACTTTGGCAATTTTGATTTAATGGCATCTATCCAGGAAAGTGAGAGGAAGATTCTGCCATCTCATCAGTTTTCAGCAGATTTTGGCAAAGGTGGGTGAGTAGTTTAAATTGTGTTGATTTTTTGAGGTTTTTCCTATTTTTACTCTTATGTAGGTCATGTGCAACTGTTATTGGGATAGTGAAGCATCAAAAGTATTTCAAAATAACTGGAGGAAAAGCTTCTCTCTAAAATTTTACTTCTTGGTACATTACCTAAATATCCTGAGAACGTTCCGTATTTTTCAGTTCAATATAAATTAATTTAATAAGGTTTAAGGGACGTCAAAAAGTTCTTCTCACATTGTCCTTTGTGCAGCTCACAGCTCTGTAGTCTCCTCTCATCCCGGTTTGTGGAATGGCAAGTACTACACCTTGAGTGATAGTTCTGGTGAGTAGTAGAAGTGTAGTATTAGTAGACAATAAAGCTCAGCAGAAGTTCTGCCATAACACATTTAGTGATCAGTGGTTTATTCTCATTTTCACTGTTATCACTAAGTTTACATAGAGAGATGACAGACCATTTGAGCAAACACAGGAAAGTATGACCAATGATCAGGAGACCCGCTCTGGTAGCAGCTGATTGTTGGGGCTTATGATTTTTTTAAGTGTCATACTAGTTTCATAGTTTCATAGTTTCATAGTTTCATAGTTTTTAAGGTTGAAGGGAGACTCTAAGTCCATCTAGTTCAACCCGTAGCCTAACATGTTGATCCAGAGGAAGGCAAAAAAAAACAATGTGTCAAATAACCTCCAATGGGGAAAAAAATTCCTTCCTGACTCCACATACGGCAATCAGACTAGTTCCCTGGATCAACACCCTGTCATAAAATCTAATATACATAACTGGTAATATTATATTTTTCAAGAAAGGCATCCAGGCTCTGCTTAAATGTTAGTAGTGAATCACTCATTACAACATCATGCGGCAGAGAGTTCCATAGTCTCACTGCTCGTACAGTAAAGAATCCTCGTCTGTGATTATGATTAAACCTTCTTTCCTCAAGACGTAGCGGATGCTCCCGTGTTCCAGTCGCAGGCCTAGGTGTAAAGAGATCTTTGGAAAGGTCTCTGTACTGTCCTCTCATATGTTTATACATTGTGATTAGATCCCCCCTAAGCCTTTGTTTTTCCAAACTAAATAACCCGAAGTTTAATAACCTGTCTTGGTGTTGCAGCCCACCCATTCCTCTAATAATCTTGGTCGCTCTTCTATCTACCTGTAAGATTATGCTATTTATAACCTTCTATACTTTTGCTATCAAGAAAAGCATCCATTCCTCTCTTAAATTCATTCAGTGAGTTGGCCATCACCACTTCCTCAGGAAGAGAGTTCCAGAGCCTCACTGCTCTTACCGTGAAGAACCCTCTTCTATGCTGATGTAGGAATTTTCTTTCCTCCAATCGAAGAGAATGCCCCCTTGTTCTTTTCATAGTCCTTGGTACAAACAGATCATGGGAGAGATCTCTATATGGCCCTCTGATATATTTGTACATATTTATTAGGTCTCCCCTAAGTCTTCTCTTTTCTAGAGTAAATAGACCTAATTTTGATAACCTTTCCATGTATTGTAATGCACCCACTGCATTTATTATTTTAGTAGCCAGCCTCTGAACCCTTTCAAGTTCAGGAATGTCTTTCTTAAGCACCGGCGCCCAAAATTGCACACAATACTCCAAGTGTGGTCTGACGAGTGATTTGTACAGAGGGAGAATGATGTTTTCATCTCGTGCCCCCAGACCTCTTCTAATGCATCTCATCACCCTATTTGCTTTGGTGGCTGCTGCCTGACACTGGGCACTCCAATTTAGATTCTTTTTTTTTATAACTGAATGTTTTATTAAGTTTTTAGAACAGATACAAAAAAAATACATGGATGCATGGATATGTCTCACAAGCTTGGTAATAACTGTAAACCAGAAATCAGTATCCATATTATCCACTAATACACTGAAAACAGGGAATATGACAAGACGAACAATACAATACTAGACAGGGAAAACATAAAGGCCCCGTCACACTAAGCAACATCGCTAGCAACATCGCTGCTAACGAACAACTTTTGTGACGTTGCTAGCGATGTTGCTGTGTGTGACATCCAGCAACAACCTGGCCCCTGCTGTGAGGTCGTTGGTTGTTGCTGAATGTCCTGGGCCATTTTTTAGTTGTTGCTGTCCTGCTGTGAAGCACAGATCGCTGTGTGTGACAGCGAGACAGCAACAACTAAATGTGCAGGCAGCAGGAGCCGGCTTCTGCAGAGGCTGGTAACCAATGTAAACATCGGGTAACCAAGAAGCCCTGTCCTTGGTTACCCGATATTTACCTTTGATACCAGCCTCCTCCGCTCTCACTGTCAGTGCCGGCTCCTGCTCTGTGCACATGTAGCTGCAGCACACATCGGGTTAATTAACCCGATGTGTGCTGTAACTAGGAGAGCAAGGAGCCAGCGCTAAGCAGTGTGCGCTGCTCCCTGCTCTGTGCACATTTAGCTGCAGTACACATCGGGTAATTAACCCAATGTGTGCTGTAACTAGGAGAGCAGGGAGCCAGCGCTCAGTGTGCGCTGCTCCCTGCTCTCTGCACGTGTAGCTCCGTGCAGTGGTAACCAAGGTAAATATCGGGTTGGTTACCCGATATTTACCTTAGTTACCAAGCGCAGCATCTTCCACGCGGCGCTGGGGGCTGGTCACTGGTTGCTGGTGAGCTCACCAACAACTCGTGTAGCCACGCTCAAGCGATCCCTGCCAGGTCAGGTTGCTGGTGGGATCGCTGGAGCGTCGCAGTGTGACATCTCACCAGCAACCTCCTAGCAACTTACCAGCTATCCCTATCGTTGTTGGGATCGCTGGTAAGTTGCTTAGTGTGACTGGACCTTAAGGGAGGGGGGATGGATTGGGGAGGGTGAGCATATCAGGCTTCCATCAAGGCCGTACTTCACTGTTATTCTTTGTTGGCCCAATAAGTATCCCAAAGTGACCAAACACTCTCAAAAAGATCTACTGTGTTATTTGACAGGGCAGATAAATACTCCATCCTTCTCACATCTTGGATCCGAGATTGGAGATCTGTAAGTGAGGGTGGATGGGCCAACCTCCAGTTACGGGCAATTAGACATCTAGCTGCTGTGGTCATGTGTAATAGTAACCGCTTCACTCTTTTCCCCAGCTGAGCAAGTGGTATATTTAATAAATAGAATTTAGGATCCAGGGGAATCTGAAGGTTAGTTACTTTATAAATAAGAGATTGCACCAACCTCCAGAAACACTGGATATTGGGGCATACCCAGAATATGTGCGGTATGTCTCCTCCTGTGGCTCCACACCTCCAACAATTGTCAGGTATAGCTGGGTTTAGTTTATGTAGTAGTGATGGGGTGTGATACCAATACATAAGTAATTTATACTGATTTTCCTTATAGACATAGCATGAAGATGTCTTAGAGGCCGTATCCCAGATCCGCTTCCACATACACAAGGGAATGGACTCACCAAGGAAATCTTCCCATTTCCTCATATATGTATGCTTTGGCTTGTCTTCTGGGCACGGAGCCATTAAAATACGATATATATCGGAGATGAGGCCTTTAGTAGAGGCCCCAGCTCTGCACAATCTCTCAAAAAGTGTAGGGATAGAGACTTCTAATGAGGTAAAAAGGGAATTCATCAGGTGTCTAACTTGTAAATACCGATATTGGGAATTGCCTGGGAGATTAAATTTAGCAGCTATGGTGGCGTAGGGGAGAAGGACTCTGGAACGTGCGTCTACTATGTCAGCAAAGCAAAAGAGTTTCCTGTCAAACCACGTTTTAGTCGCTGTACCCTGCATACCGTCCGGCATTCTGGGATTAAAAAGAAAAGAAGTCAATGGAGAGTGTTCAGATTTAAGTGGAAACTTCTTGACACAACAGTCCCATATCCTCTTCGTAAAGGCTATAGGGCCCAGAGTATTTGGGTCAGGCTTATTAGATGAGGTGCCCCAAAGGTAAGAGTTAGGGTGTATTGGGGCAAGCCATAACTTCTCTATTTCCATCCATCTAGAGAAGGCACTGCGATTACCAATTTAGATTCTTATTGACTAAGATGCCTAAGTCTTTTTCCATGTCTGATTTCCCCAGCAGTTTCCCATTTAGTAAGTAATCGTAGCATCTGTTTCTCCTTCCCATGTGCATAACCTTACACTTATCTGTGTTAAACCTCATTTGCCATTTTTCAGCCCAATTCTCCAATTTGCTCAAATCCATCTGTAGTTGCACACTGTCCTCCATTGTGTTAACTACCTTACATAGTTTTGTATCATCTGCAAATACTGATATTTTACTCTGTAAACCATCCACGAGATCATTAATAAATATATTAAATAGTAGGGGGCCCAATACAGACCCCTGTGGCACCCCACTAGTAACCCTGGCCCAATCTGAGTATGCACCATTAATAACCACTCTTTGTTTTCTACCACTAAGCCAGCTACCTACCCATCTACACACATTTTCCCCGAGCCCAAGCTTTTTCATTTTACTTAGCAGTCTTTTATGTGGGACAGTGTCAAATGCTTTGACAGTCAGGAGCTTAGAGGGAGGGAGAAGTAGATTAGAAGGTAACATCTATATAGACATCAATAGGCTGGAGAGAGCTGACTGGGAAGTTAGGAGTTAACTCCTCTCCTGGAATGTAACCACTGCACACACTTAGCCAGGCATTGGTGGCTGAGATTCATGGAAACAAGCTGTACACTATGTAAGATAAAAGCTGAATGAGAATGAAAGCAGAGAGAAAAAGCAATTCAAGGAAAAACTTGCCTATTTTCATGTTGTCTAACTAATTAAACCAATTTAATATCATAAGAATATCCTTTTAAGGAAAAGTCAAACTACAGTACACTAATTCTGATGTCAATGTCCTGATAGACTGGAGACTCCTTGAGATACTTTACCAATGGTTTCTGTGCCATGTTAAACACAAGGGGCAATAAAAGGCAGCCCTGTTTCCCTGTTCAATATAAAAGGGTCTGAAAAAACCCTTTTAAGTTAACCAATTTTGTTTTCAGCACCCCTGCTGGAAACATTCTCTAAATATCCTGTCTCTGCGGTGAGTGTTTCATAACCGATTTCCCCTACACTTGATTAATGGCTGTAGTAGGGTCATGTTTGGATGCTACAGCCATTAATCAAGATTAGTAGAGAAGGAATTGTGAAGCACTAGAGAGGCACTAGAGAGAACGAAAAGAGAACCTGTCAGCAGGATTTTGTAATGTAAAGTAAAGACATGGCGCTGTAATACAGATTAAATTGATACCTTCGGTGAAGAAATCCTCCTTGTTATTTTTCTTTAATCACCATTTATTTTTTTATGCTAATTAGAATTCGGTGCACAGGGGCCTGACTGTACACTTGGTCTTCTCCTCCCTATCTGTGATTCCCCAGCCCCTCTGCCTACCTCTGGTCTTTGGATGATAGGCTACTGCTGGGATTTCAAACAAAGAAGGGAGGTCACTCACACACTGGAGGCAGACGGAGGGGCCGGGAATCACAGACAGGAAGGAGAAGACCCAGTGTACAGTCCGGCCCCTGTGCACCAAAAACGAAGTAGCAGAAAACTTCAAATGGTGATTAAAAAAGAACAAAGCGGATTTCTTCAACAAAATCGTGCGGATACGTTCTCTTTAAGATTTAGTAACCACCTCCAGTGGCAGACATGGGAATTGAACTTTATTTTCGTCCATGGTGGAAGTAAAATGTTCCATATACTGTACATCTAGTCAGGTTTCCAGTGCCTCTAAAAATTCTTATTGGTAGTTTTGCAGGGTTAAAACTCCGGACAGGTTGCCTTTATTGGATGCAGCAAAAATGTGCATATTTTTTAGTAATTGCATTTTTTTATTTTTGTTTTGCTGACTTTTTAAAATAATAATAATAATAATAATAATAATAATAATAGTAATAATAATAATAATAATAAAAATATTTATTTATATAATTGCCAGCATATTCTGCAGCACTCTACAATTTGGAAGAGAAAGATACAGCTAATATCAGACATTATTGATTAACACATAATTCAACAACTCAGCAATCTACAAGGAAATAATTTCAGCCATCAGTATTAAAAATAAATATAAATAGGGGTATTCAAATACTGCTGCATGAACTGTCATCAATCAGTAGCTGTATATAAAGATAATATTAGGGACCTAAGAAAATTGAGGAAGGGAGAACAGATAACAGCTATATTTATGTGGTAAAGTGATAGGCCAATGTTAAGAAATGCGTTTTTAGAGCACGCTTGAAATTATGAAGACTGGGAATTAACCAAATTGTTTGTCGTAGAGAATTCCAGAGCAGTGGCACGGCTCGAGAGAAGGATTGGAGAAAGAAGTGTCAGGTATATATTATACAAGATTTATGCCTGCTTTACACGAGTCGACCGATCGTGCGATTTCACGATCAATCGTACCCACCCCCGTCGTTTGTGCGTCACGGGCAAATCGCTGCTTGTGTCGCACAAAGTCATGAAACCCCCGTCACACGCACTTACCTGCTGAGCGACGTCGCTGTGGGCGGCGAACATCCTCTTCCTGAAGGGGGAGGGACGTTCGGCGTCAAAGCGGCGTCACACAGCCGCCAGCCAATAGAAGCGGAGGGGCCGAGATGAGTGGGACGTAAACATCCCGCCCACCTCCTTCCTTCCGCATAGCCGGTGGGTGCCGCGGGACGCAGGTAAGCTGAGTTCATCGTTCCCGGGGTGTCACACGGAGCGATGTGTGCTGCCCCGGGTACGATGAACAACCGGCGCCATTTTAAATAAACAATATTTTAAAACTGAGCGACGAGTACACGACTCACAATTTGTGAGCGATACTGCGTTGCTTAGAGGTGTTACACGAGACGACGTCGTGAACGATGCCGTATGTGTGTCACGAAAACCGTGACCCCGACGATGCATCGCACGATAGCTCGTCTCATGTAAAGCATCCTTTAGTCTTGGTTCTTAGCTGAATGGAAAGCGTGGGTAGAGTGGTAACCAGAGATGATGGAGAAAATGCAGGGCAGTGCAGACCTGTGGAAAAGTCTGTCTGTGAAAAGTAGCGGTTGGGCAACCAGTGTAATGACTGGCACAGGGAAGAGGCATTAATTAGTGTAGCGGCTTGACAGAAATGTACTGTAACTCTGGCTGCTGCATTCAGAATATATTGGAGTGAAGAGAGTTTAGCAAAACGGAGACTAATTAGTGGAGGGTTACAGCCGTGCAGGCAAGAGTGAATCAGAGCAACGGTAAGAATTTTTGAACTATCAACGGCAAGGAAATGTTGGACTTTGGAGATGTTTATAATGTGACTGACAGGTCTAGTTGATTGACAGGCTTCTCCCTATGTAAACACATAAAAGAAAGTTGTCAAATAACTAAAGAAGCTGTCAGGTGTGGCCAGGGCAGATCTTAGACAAAATGGATCCCCTTCAAAGATTAAAGTAGGACCCTATATGCTAGCATATTGCACCATCTCACTCAAACCTTTAGGTTAAATTTACATGTGCTGAGTTCAGACTGTAAACGAGCTCGATCGACAATATTAAAATCATTCAGTGCTTGTTTCCGGGCATCTTTACACAGGTTGACCAAGAATGATGTGCACAGAACAATCACTAGAGGTTCAATCTGTCTCCTACAGTATTATATTATCAGCTGCTCTGCAGTTTACACCAAGTAATGTGCTTCTGAGAATAATGATTTTTGTTCCACCATAAATAATCCAATCTCCCAATGAATGAGCAGCATATTGCTCGTTCGTTGGGTGATTTCCGGTATGTCTATGTGACGCCCTGGCACAGCCAGGTTGTCACAGAAAGAGTTAATCCTCCTTGGTAATCTGATCTCACACCGGTGCAGCAAGACAAACCACATCCCCCAGGGTAAGAGAAAAGCAGAGCAGAGGGGAGGGGCTGGAGCAGAGTGTGTGGAGAGGAGACAGAAGTGGAGCCTGGAGTTGTAGCTCCCAGGCTGATAGTAAAGCGTGCTCCGAGAGGGCCGGGACAGGCTGTAGTGAGGAAGGGGCCAGAGGTAGCCGGAGCAGGGCGGTGGCCCCTCGGTACCTGGGTACCCGGATCACTACAGGGGAGTGGACTCCCCGTTCCCGGCTGAGGAGAAAGAGGAAGAGAGTGGAGAGAAAGGCACCTGGCTGCAGGGAAAGAACAACAAGGGCTGCTGCACCGTGTGTGGGACACTAACACCCCCGTACCGAAGGCTGCGGACACCGGCAATTCCTAGTTTACCAGTGACTTCGTGTGACTTACTTGTGAGTACACCCGTGCCCTCGGGCACCGCACTGCAGCAGTGCGCCCTGCTCCCTGCTTACCCCATCACCGGGCCCCGGGACAACCAACCCCCTACCCACGGAGGGGAGAACTAACATCTAGCTGCTCCATACCATCACTCCCGGGATCCCCGTCCAGAGCAGCGGTGGTGTCCCAATCACCACAACCGTGGGTGGCGTCACGGACAATATAAATCTCCCTTACCAAATCCCTTTATACTGTGGAGCCTGGGATCACAGACCGGGTCACGCCACCGTGATACCCAAAGAAGTGACCCTGTGGCCCGGATCTGAGTACCCCCTGGTCCCCGGGCGACACATTTGGCGTCACGAACAGGATCGAACCCATTCAGTTACCTGGAGGAAGTGCGCCTTGTTCTGGACTGTCAGCGGTGATCCGCTACAAAATTTTTAAAGTCGCCATCTTTGCCGCCATTTTGGGCGCGAAAATCTCCCGCCCAGCACCTTCTTCCCCAAGCGTTGGGCGCGAAAAAGAGGCTCCGCCCCCCTGAGAACGCGGGCGGAAGTGAAGCTCCGGAGGACCGGAAGCGAAAGGGAAACTTTAAAAGTTGCTGGAAGGACTGCTCCCGAGTACCAAGGGGGAGCAGGAAGAAGGAACCGCAGTTTATGTGACTAGGACTGTAAAGGCAGGGACGCCAGGACTCTGCCAGCATTTGGTTCCTGGAGAGGCCGCCGCAGCGATGCACCGACCCGTTACCCCTGTTACCGGTAGCGGAGCCCGCAGCACCTGTTGGGGAGGACCCAGACCTGGGGTCCCCAGGCCTCACCTTTGTCACCACCCTGCCACCGGCCCCGGCAGTCCGCCCGGCCGCGACGGAGATGACGACGGCTCCGGCAGTCCGCCCGGCCGCAACGGCAGCGAAGTACCGGTCCCGTTGACCAATCTGGAGCCGTTCCTGGACTGGGGTCAAGGGGTGCTGCCTGGGTTTTAGGGGCAGCACCAAGGCCAGGTTGTTTGGGTGGGTGACTGAAGGGCCCGTTACACTGTTATTATTAAAAGTGTTCGACTGTTATTGCAACGTTGAAGCAATGTACATCCCGCTGTGGGAAGATTGAAAATGCATGTGTGAAAATGTTTAAAAAGTTTTATTCTTTTCCCAGTTTAATAAATGTTGGTGGCCAGACGGCCCGAGGACGGGCCGTGTTTTACCAAGGGGGTGTGTGACGCCCTGGCACAGCCAGGTTGTCACAGAAAGAGTTAATCCTCCTTGGTAATCTGATCTCACACCGGTGCAGCAAGACAAACCACATCCCCCAGGGTAAGAGAAAAGCAGAGCAGAGGGGAGGGGCTGGAGCAGAGTGTGTGGAGAGGAGACAGAAGTGGAGCCTGGAGTTGTAGCTTCCAGGCTGATAGTAAAGCGTGCTCCGAGAGGGCCGGGACAGGCTGTAGTGAGGAAGGGGCCAGAGGTAGCCGGAGCAGGGCGGTGGCCCCTCGGTACCTGGGTACCCGGATCACTACAGGGGAGTGGACTCCCCGTTCCCGGCTGAGGAGAAAGAGGAAGAGAGTGGAGAGAAAGGCACCTGGCTGCAGGGAAAGAACAACAAGGGCTGCTGCACCGTGTGTGGGACACCCCCGTACCGAAGGCTGCGGACACCGGCAATTCCTAGTTTACCAGTGACTCCGTGTGACTTACTTGTGAGTACACCCGTGCCCTCGGGCACCGCACTGCAGCAGTGCGCCCTGCTCCCTGCTTACCCCATCACCGGGCCCCGGGACAACCAACCCCCTACCCACGGAGGGGAGAACTAACATCTAGCTGCTCCATACCATCACTCCCGGGATCCCCGTCCAGAGCAGCGGTGGTGTCCCAATCACCACAACCGTGGGTGGCGTCACGGACAATATAAATCTCCCTTACCAAATCCCTTTATATTGTGGAGCCTGGGATCACAGACCGGGTCACGCCACCGTGATACCCAAAGAAGTGACCCTGTGGCCCGGATCTGAGTACCCCCTGGTCCCCGGGCGACACATCTACACCTATGTGCGCTAATGTGTTCATCCAGGATTTATAAATGGATACTACATACATACAGTATATGACACAACACTGTATGTTATACACACATATGTATACACACACGTAGCACACACGTGTACACCCAGCACATACACACACATATACAGTGGGAAAAATAAGTATTTGATACACTGACGATTTTGCAAGCTTTCCCACCTACAAAGAATGGAGAGGTCTGTAATTTTTATCGTAGGTACACTTCAACTGTGACAGAATAAAAAAAATACAGAAAATCATATTGTATGATTTTTAATAACCAATTGTGCCATTTTTTTATGCCATTTACCCATCCCCATAAATAATCTGATTGCTGTGTTGCTCGGGTCATTACGATTACAGTGACACCAAATATGTCCATGTTAGTTGCTTTTTTGTGATATTTATTATTTTTAAAAAATGCGCATTTAAAATTAAATTGTTTTATATTTTTATCTATTTTAAATTTTATTAGAAGAAAAAAAATCTTTTCCTCTCCCTCAAGAATACAGGACTTACCATGATTACCAAATCCTCCTATGCGTCTCAGTACAGGCAGTGGCTCAATGGTAGAGCTGTTGCCTATGAACAATGAGCTTATGAGTTCAAGTTCTGTCCTAGTAAACCAGAGCAGATGAGAATTTAATTTATGCACTGTTCATCTTGAGTTCATTTACTCACTGTATTGAGGGGAGGAGCCGGGACAAAAGCAGTGAACTTCGGGGGGAAGCCCTCAAATGGGGACAGTCCAGCTGAATCCGAGACCGTTGGGAGGTATGCATTACCCCATATCGAGGAGTCTTTGGCTGCTCTTAGGAAAGCTAGATATTGCTCTACCCTGGAATTGACCAGTAGGTATTGGCAGATTCCAGTTTCTGAAGCTGACAACTATAGCTGTTGCTACACTAATAGGACTATTTGAGTACAACTTTATGCCGTTCGGACTATACAATGCACCGTAAACTTTTCAAAGATTAATGGAGGGCTGCTTGGGGCATAAGAACTCTGAAACAGTCCTAGTATACATGGTTGATATAATCATATATTACAAGACCTACGACAAACACTTGCAAAATTTCAATGAGGTGTTTGAATCTCTGGCAAAGAGTGGATTGAAAGTGAAGCCATCAAAGTGCCATTTGCTGAAAACCAAGGTTCAGTATCTTGGGCATGTTATCAGCACAGAAGGAGTATCTTCAGATCCAGACAAGGTACTGGTTATCCACCACTGGACAGCGCCAACCACCATCCGGAAAGTCAGTCAGTTCCTTGGTCTCATAGGCTAATACTGTCTCTTCATTTCCAACTCCACAAAGTTAGCAGCTCCAATGCAGGAATTGCTGTTGGGTCAGTCCGGAAAGACAAGACACAAAAGTGCTACCATTGAATGGAATAGACGGCTGGAAAAGTCTTTCCAAGACTTGAAACAGGCCCTCACTGGGGAAGAGATCTTGGCATATCCTTACTGCAGTCGACCTTTCATCTTGCATACCGATGCTAGCAAAACGGGTCTAGAAGCTATGGAATGGGAAAAAAAAAGTTATCTCCTATGCTAGCAATTCACTCCAACCATCAGAAAAATAAACCCCTCAAACTACAGCTTGTTCAAGCTGTAATTAATGACTGGTTTGGGCTATAATCAAAAGATTCAAGCATTACCTAGATAGCCCCAAATTCACTGTGGACACTGACAATAATCCACTTACCCATCTGAATGCAGCTCAACTAGGTGCCCTGGGATAGAGATGGATGGCAAGATTATTTAATTATCAGTTTGTGAATAAGTATTGGGCGCTGTCTCGGATGCTGAATCCTCCTACGTTTGAAGAAGACCCTGAATTGCTTGAAAAGGTAGAAATGCCAGTTTACTACCACCAGGCTGTGCAGCTATACTCCTGTCAAATGACTGCCTACTGATCTCCTGCCCCATTTGGGTGGAAAGAAGCACAAGACTAAAATCCAGTGAAGTGCCATGTGACGCAGCTTCAGATGGATGAGAGGTCGGTTCCTGAAAAAGAAAACGCCCCAGACGTCTACCAGCTCTTGAAAAAGAAGGAAAAGATTCTTCTTACATGAAGGCAAATTGATCTGCCACCACCTAAACCCACGGATCTGTGGCCCCCCAGTGGTCATGGGAGCCACACTGGCGTTGTTCTCCTCACCGGAGGGCAGTGCTATGCCTGGAAGCAGCAGGGAAATCTCTATGGCAGGTACAATCACACACAACACTTCCTAATCCAGGCCAGAAGGGGGAGCTCAAGTCCTGTTTGGGGCGAGCTTCCCTGTGCATTCTGGGCTGGGGAGGGGTTAGAGAGAGGAACAGGAAGAGAGACCTGAGAACACGAGTGGCAAGGAAGGAAAAAGGTCGCTGTAAGAGAGCTGTCTGCAAGCTTTCCAGGACCAGACGCAGAAATCAGGGCACCGGGGTCCTCGACTGTCAGGTGCTAACGGCCCAGCAGTAAAACCCGGAGGGCAATAGATTCCACATTCCCTGGCCCACCAGAGACTCCCCAAGGTGAAGTAGCATAATAGAGCCCGGGGACGCAGAAATACAAGTGGGCTCCACATCTGGAGCGCGCTGCCCATCACAAGGGACAAGGAAAATCACATCTAGGAAGAGGGACACTGTGCTGCTTCAGGCCATAGCAACCCACATTTTGAGCACACTAAAGCCCCTGTCACATTTAGCGACTTACCAGCGATCCCGAAAACGATGCGACCTGATTAGGATCGCTGGTAAATCGCTGGGAGGTTGCTGGTGAGATGTCACACAGTCAGACCTTACCAACGACTCAGTAGCGACCTGTATAACGATCTCTGCTGTCATTGGGACCCTGTCACACAGTGTCAAACATAGCGATGCGTCCTGCCCAGCAGGACATCGCCTTTGAAGAAAATGGTCCAGGACATTCAGCAACGACCGGCGACCTCACAGCAGGGGCCAGGTCGTTGCTGGATGTCACACACAGCAACATCGCTAGTAAGATCGCTGTTGCGTCACAAAAACTGTGACTCAGCAGCGATGTCGCTAGCGATGTCGCTTAGTGAGATGTGGCCTTAAGGAGGGCCTCCAACCTACCTGGCAAAGAGAGATTCCTCAATGCTTCCCTGCTGACCGGACCACTGTAACTCTGGGACCATACCATTTAACCAATAAAGGTAAAGGAAACTACTGGCCTGTGTTGTCCAGTTACTGTTGGCGTACAACACCACAGACTACCACCCCATCATCCTCCCTGGGACCCCCTCTACCTGTGGGGAGTTCAACTATCCCAGCTGTGACACCATCCACCCCAGAGGACAGCACCCGCAGAGGCGGCCAATCCCTGGCCGCACACCACAGGTGGCGTCACGAAACAACTACTACTCCCAACCTCCATCTCCATTCCCCTTTTGGTGTACACCTCGGGGCCACAAAGCTGGGCAGGGCCACCCGTGAAATCCCAGACCAAACATCACCAGCCCCGCGACGAGTATTCAAATCCTGCCCCGTGGGTGCTACAGATCCATGAAGCTGTATGGCAAGTGATGGTATTGAAAGCAGAAGTCCCCATATTCCTAGCAGTTTACCCCAATCAGAGTGGCCACTTCGGCTATAAAAAGCTTGAAATGCTACTTTGTGACCGCTTCTACTAGTCCAGCATGCAAAGCTCCATAGAGAAGTGGTGCAGAGAATGTGGTCCGTGTGCTCTAAAAAGGAAAGATCTGATAAGCCAGATGGCTGCTGTACAGCTGATCATCACAAAACAACCATTGGATATGGTAGCCCTGAATCATGTGAAGTTAATACCCAGTCAATCGGGACATCAGTATGCATTGATAATGGTGGACCATTATTCCTAGTTCCTAGGATCTCACTGCTAAGATGACAGCAAAGGCCTTCAAAGAACATTTTTGTCACCTCAACCAGGTATTGACTGATCAAGTTCCAGTCTTTGAAGCAGAACTTTTCCATAAATTCTGTGCATTATAGGGATGTTGAAAAATAAAGACAACAGCTTACCACCTGTAAGCGAATGTATTATATGAAAGAATGAATGGGGTTGTCCTAGAATTATTGAAGACCCTACTTCTGGAACAGCGTAACCAGTGGCCAGAGAAGTTGCCTGACCTAGTGGACCTCTACAATCAAGCCCCCATCAATTGCACCAGTTATTCACATGCACACTTGATGAGAGGGAGACCAGGCAAGTTGCCAGTAGATCATCAAATGGGAGCCATCATACCTGAAGATATCTTCAATCTTTCCAATGCCCATGAAATCCAAGAATGACAGTAACAGTATTGGAAAGTACAACAGTGCATTACAGAACATCTAACCAAAGTAAAACAGAAGTACAAGTTCCATGAATTGGATGATAAATTGGAACAAAATTATACACCATCTGTCCCCAAGAACACCAGGATCATAAAGTCTACTGGATCACAAGAGATGAAGGTAAAACGCACAAAGTGGTTTCTCATGATAACCTTAAGTTGAGAACATCCCAAGCATGTAAAAAAGAAAGACCTGGGTGGACTGAACCTCCCAAACAACAAGAAAAAAAGATTAAAATACTCACTGTACTTGGTACATTCCCTGACAATTGACTAAGATTTGGAGAAACCGTAGTGATACCTATCCTGGTCTTCTTTCAAAAAACACCCCAGGAATGGTGAACGCTCTGGAGCCTGCCATACCCTTGGTAAGTTCTGTGAGTAGAAGACGCTTGACCAGTACACCCAGTATTGCTCTTCTCTGAGCTTAGAATGCAGTACTCAAGGTCAATTATTTGTTAGATACAGATAGTAACTAGAAAAGGGGCTACCTGTCCTATATATTTCAGTAAAGCACCAAACTGTTATTTGAAATGTATATATTTTACTGTGCGCAACTTAGTAAGGAACTACTTGCTCCCTCTATATTGGGTACTAAGGGCTGAGCATGAACAGTACCCATGCATGCCTGTTTGTATGGATTTGCCCCTTCAGAAGCCGGCTCCAGCTACACCCGGGAGCCGTGGACTCTAAGCTGGCCTCAAGTCGTTGTTCTAACTCCCATGCCTGCCTTATTGCATTTCTACATTTACCATAGATGTAAATTGTTACACTCATCAAAGAAGGCGGCAAGCAGGTGTGGACCCACTGGACCACAGGGGTGACCCGGGCTTACCCTGATGTGGGAGGGGTTAGCTGAGCACCTACTAGGTATTTGCCAGAGCCTCTGATGGTTAGGGTGGGCTTGGCTGCTGGTAGACACCATGTGCCATTGTGAAGCCCACCCGCAGCGGTCGCCCCAGGGACTCCACTCCACCTTCAGGGATGCCACAGGGTCTCCACTCGTTGGTATCTCTGGCCACAGGTATGTCAGGTTTATTTACATGGGAGTTGTGATGCCACTCACGGTTTGCGGTCAGAGTTATGGGTGACCGCCACTACAGGTTTAACGAGCGTCTGGGGCTGATGGGGTCTGCAGTCATATGTAATGGCATCCCGTGAGTGAGGCTGGCCCCAGGAACTCGGGTGCATGGAACAACAGGTCCCAAAATAACTCAGTCTCAGTCCAAGATGTATTTCAACTTGTTTATTCACTTTTGTTGTTATTGGTGAGGTAACCCGGGTGATGCTGAGATTAACCAGGAGGAACCAGGTATTCTTCAGGCTGGTCTAAGGGTAACCGTTAACTCACCTTCCTAGCACTTCTTGTTTCGGATAACCCCTGACTTGAAGTGCCATGGGATTCATCCAGGGAAGTCGCTACTGCCTTTTCTCCCCTTTTTGGACCGTTTGCCGGCAGCGTGGACCAAGGAAGATGGCTCCTTGCTCGATCCTCCTTATGGGCCCCCTCGTTGCTGCTGAGGCTCGGACTCTAGTTGGTTGGTGTGGGACTTGTGGTTCCCCTCACCGGCAGGGACGTCTACTCTAGGGACCTGTACCCCGTGCGTGCCTAGTCACCAGGAGTCTCGGTACTCGACCAGCTGACTTCCTCAGTGTCTTTCTGACCGACTTGCTGGTAACTGTTCTCCCTCACTAACGGCTACTAAACATGCAGGGTCTGACTAGCGTGTCAGCGTGCGTCTCTCCTTCAGCACCCTCTTTCTGTGCCTACCGCTACCAGACTGACTAACTCCTCCTACTTTCCTTACAGCCGCTGCAACCTAGCTTCCAGCTCCTCCCCCTACACCCCTTGTTGAGATGTGGAGGCAAGCCCCCTCTTGGGTCTGCCCAAGGGTCCCCTCTCAAGGTGTGGGAGACCAGGTTGCTATGTGTCTGTGCGCACACACCCTATTCCGGCCTTTGGAATTACCTGAAAGCACTGTCCCAGCACGGGTGCAGTACTTAGTGGTGCCTGACCAGGTCAGGGGTGCCACATTCCCCCTTGGTTATCAACAGCACGTCCTCGGGCTGCAAAGACAAGAAAATTTTAAATACAACTTTTCCCACACAGGGGAGTTATTTAAATTTAAAGCATACCAGGTACCATTCCACCACCACCCACAAGTCCTGGTCCCACCAAGAAACTCCCAGGAGGCAGGTCACCGGTCCCTTTGGTGACCAAGTCTAGGCCAGCTCTATCCCAGACCTTTCCTACAATCTTCCTCTCCTGAGGAGGGTGGTGTAGGGTAGGCCTCATAAACAGGCGTACCAGATTCCATGTGTTGGAGAGCAGGCCCCATAAATAGGCATGCTCACTAGTGTTGGACAGCAGGCCCCATAAACAGGCATGCTACCTGGTGGTGCAGAGCCATGCCCCATAAACAAGCACACTCTGAGGGTTGGTACCATTGAGGTAACTTTTTACAATGCGAGAGTTTGTGGCTATAGCCAGTTCATAGCCTGTGGTCCATTTTTAAAGTGCACGTAACCTGGTGCTAAAACAAAATAAATGCTCAAACAGTTCACACAAAAGTTCTTGTGGGCACATTTCCTTAAACGTTGCTAAACTGGTCATAGCAAACAAAAAAACATTTTTATGACATTTTTATACCTTTCAAACTAAACAGACTTCCTTCTCTCAATATCAGGGCTCTTTCTCTCAGTGCTCTGATACCTGGAGGTTGGCTTTTGGGTGTCTCCTTGTGGTGATGACTTTGGGGACCTGGTAGAAGCAGTGGGGTGGAGTCTGAACTCACAAAGGTTTCCTTCGGACATTGTACCACGTCCAAGGCAAACCAGCCTCTCTCTCCCATATGCCTTGTGTACTCTACCACATCCCCTACATAGAGATCACGACCAGGGTGACCCCGCTGTATGTGGGACTCCACGTCCCGTCTGGAGACAAAGATCCCCTCCTTCACTCCGGCCTCCACTATAAAGCCCCACCCTGTGCGGCAGTTGAATTCCTCCACTACCCCACGGTGGAGGGGACCTCTAGCCTGGTGCCTAGCCCGCCGCAGGGACTGCTTTTCCTGCAGGTTCCTGGCTTCCACTTGCTCTCTCTCTGGGGTGGGCTTCTGAAGGGGGTGTCTGGCCCTCACACGACGCTGTCCTCTGTGGGCTGGTCTCCGCATTACCATCACCTGGTCATCAGCAGGTAACCAGGTCACAGACATGCTGGGACTGTATGCTACCAGCTCTTCCTCCCTGGCAGGGGGTGCTGCGACCTCTTCCGGTCGTTGGGGGTACAGCAGCGCGACCTCCTGGCCTCCCTCTCTCGCAGAGGGTGCTGTGACCTTCTCCGATCGGTTGGGGAACAGCAGTGATGGTGGCTGGACCTCTTCTCCCTCCCTGGCGGAGGGTGCTGCGACCTCTTCCAGTCATTGGGGGGACAGCAGTGCGACTTCAGGGCCTCCCTTTCTCTCAAAGGGTGCTGCAACCTCCTCCAGTTGGGCAAGGAGCAGCTCTGGGGACGAGCTTTCATCAGCCGGGTAGGATGAGGAGTCCCTCTCCAGCGGAGAGGGTGCTGTAACCGCTTCAGGTTGAGATGGCAGCTTGGGGATCAGATACCTCTCCACCAGATGTGCTGGGAACCAAGCACTCAGTTCTCTCTTGAGCCGGGCCAGTTCCTTGTCCACTTCAGGTCGGAGCGCAGGTGCTGGCTCCCCAGTCAGCGACTGAGGTGCTGTGACCACCTCTGGTCGGGCAACTGGGACAGGAGGCGTTGCGGCCTGGTTTGGTCTGGCTGTGACAGGAGGCGTTGTGGCCTGGTCTGGTCTGGCCGTGAGCATCGCATCTGACGTCGCATTGGGCATTGCACCAGGCATCGCATCAGGCATTGCACTGGCGTCTGATGACAATGCCGGTGGGGTCAGCATACCAGGTGGAACAGGGGCAGTTTTGCACTCACTCAGATCCGCACTAGAGACATCCTGCAGCATGGTCGCCACTGCCGACGACGACTCCAGCTGAGCGTGGGCGGAGCCTCCAGGCGGGCCTCGCTGCACCGACAACCGCAGGTTTCTAATTGCCATTGTCTTCTTCTTCTTCCAAGCGGCTATCTCTTGCCTGCTCCGCTCTTCCATACCGTCGGCAATTCTTCCCACTTCTGCCTCCAGCTCCTCTGCAGTCATGGGCCTGGTCCAACCCTGCTCTTCCTGCTCACCTCTTGCAGATGCCATCTTATCTCTGTCGTTGCTCATCAGGTTCTGGTCACGCTGCAGTCTTAGTTTCATTTCTCGTTGTTCTTCTCCCTTTGGACTGGGACGTCCCCACAGTCCGGGGACAGATCCGCCCCCATCTTCTCTGTTCACTGTGTCAGAGCGCTCCCTCCATGCTGGGGCAGCCACTCCTCTTCGTGGCCGGTTACCTTTCTTCTGCGCGGGCTGCAGCTTCTTAAATCGCACGCTTTTTACAGCAACAAAATGGCGGCGGTTCAAATTTTTCGAGCGGACCGCTAAGATGCACTGTCACCTGTCTAAACAGGTCTAGTCCTTGATCCTGTTCGTGAAGCCAGATGTGAAACACACCCACAGCGGTCGCCCCAGGGACTCCACTCCACCTTCAGGGATGCCACAGGGTCTCCCATCGTTGGTATCTCTGACCACAGGTATGTCAGGTTTATTTACATGGGAGTCGTGATGCCACTCACGGTTTGCGGTCAGGGTTATGGGTGACCGCCACTGCAGGTTTAACGAGCGTCTGGGGCTGATGGGGTCTGCAGTCGTATGCAATGGCCTCCCGTGAGTGAGGCTGGCCCCAGGGGCTCGGGTGCATGGAACAACAGGTCCCAAAATAACTCAGTCTCAGTCCAATATGTCTTTCAACTTGTTTACTCACTTTTGCTGTTATTGGTGAGGTAACCCGGGTGATGCTGAGATTAACCAGGAGGAACCAGGTATTCTTCAGGCTGGTCTAAGGGTAACCGTTAACTCGCCTTCCTAGCACTTCTTGTTTCGGATAACCCCTGACTTGAAGTACCGTGGGATTCATCCAGGGAAGTCGCTACTGCCTTTTCTCCATTTTTTGGACAGTTTGCCGGCAGCGTGGACCAAGGAAGATGGCTCCTTGCTCGATCCTCCTTATGGGCCCCCTTGTTGCTGCTGAGGCTCGGACTCTAGTTGGTTGGTGTGAGACTTGTGGTTCCCCCTCACCGGCAGGTTTAGCAGATCATTAAATGGATGTTTACTCTAGGGACCTGTTCCCCATGCGTGCCTAGTCACCAGGAGTCTCCGTACTCGACCAGCTGACTTCCTCAGCGTCTTCTTGACCGACTTGCTGGTAACCGTTCTCCCCCGCTAACGGCTACTAAACGTGCAGAGTCTGACTAGCGTGTCAGCGCACGTCTCTCCTTCAGCACCCTCTTTCTGCGCCTACCGCTACCAGACTGACTAACTCCTCCTACTTTCCTTACAGCCGCTGCAACCTAGCTTCCAGCTCCTCCCCCTACACCCCTTGCTGAGATGTGGAGGCAAGTCCCGTCTTGGGTCTGCCCAAGGGTCCCCTCTCAAGGTATGGGAGACCTGGTTGCTATGTGTCTGTGCGTACACACCCTATTCTGACCTGTGGAATTACCTGAAAGCACTGTCCCAGCATGGGTGCAGTACTTAGTCGTGCCTGACCAGGTCAGGGGTGCCACACCGCTACCAGGGCAGTGTCCGGGACTGTGACAGCTAATTCACAGGGCAGAGAAGTTCTCAGATACAGACAGGTACAGTCTCTGGTGCAGACAGGTGCAGGCAGGATGGCTGATGATGACATGACTGCTGTTACAGGAGGATACGGCAGATATTGGGAAACAGATATGGGTATTGGGCACAGGTACAGGTAACATACACAAGGAAATGGGACATGACAACTAGCTAGCAAGTGGGTAACTGACTACTTAAACATAATATGCAGGCATCTCTTTTAAGGGGAGGATGCATTAAGTACCTACTGCCTCTCAACCACAGCACTTCCGAGTAATTGCGTGCTGGCTTTTTAACAGGGAAGGAGATCCCTAAGCGCACTCTCGGTGTTCAAAAGGCCCAGGAGCAGCAGACAGCAGGGAAGCACGTGGGCGCCGGCGAAGAGGGAAGGAGGCGTGCAGTTCGACCACGGCAGAAAATATGCCTGCATCTTTGCTGCAGAGGAGAGGCAGGATAGCCCTCTTTACATATATTAACATATTTCTTATGTGTTCGATATTTATTGCTTATGCTCTGTTTACATTACAAGTTAGACTAGCGGACGTGCTAAGAAGAAGGGAGTGTGGCTCCCTACAAATTCAGGTGTCACAAATATCTGTGAACTCAGATGGTGTGAGAAACTAGCTCCTCAGCTATTTTTTATACACACACACGTAATTAGTGTAAGGGCTACGGTGAAGTTTGGTGGGTACATCTCCTAGAGCAGAACTACCGAGCTCAGGAGAAGCAACCCTGCTCTCCTGGGATTGAGTGGTGCTTCAGATCAAGGAAGCCAACCAGTGCCTTTGCTGTGATCGCTGTTGGGACTCCAATGAAATCTCTGCAGCCGTGTGGTACATAGTGTCCTGCGCAGGTCCCAACCTAGAAGTTCCCAACTGCCAGACAATGCCACGCCAGTTAGGGATTAGAAGAGGGATGTCTTGATACGATCCTGAGTTGTCAGCTGTGAGAAGAGAGCTGAGATACTTTTCCTGTAAGCCTGACCTGCTGTGGATGCCAAGGTCCATTCTAAGAGGAGAGGTTTTAGTGCACATATAAGTGCCATTACCAGTGGGAGTGAGGAGAGCTGCTATACATTGCTAGCAAAGAGCTAGTGTCATCACATCATGAGGGGCTGTCGACTCTGTGAACTGAATAACTGTGGAAACCTGTAATCATCATTTTCGTCAATTGCTTCTGTAAAAGTTAGATTTTTCCCTTTCCACCTGATTTCTGGACATTGCTTATTGAGATGGGCTGTTACTGCACCCTGTCCACAACTTCCGCACTTTTTTATTTATTCTGCTGGACGTCCTCCAGCCAGAGAGACCACTGTGACCGTTGGCTGCCATTACGCCCTGGTTCATTGAATGCTGACTCCGACACTACCATCATTTTATAGAAAATCATCTTGTCTATCTCATACTTAAGGTTGACTTGCAACTATTTAGCATATGATTAATTATGCAAATTGTTGTCACATCACTCCATTGTTATCATTTTGCTCCTTGTGGTGGAAAAATCTTTTTCTTCTTGTATACTACTGTCATGGCTCCACTCCAGGGATTGAACTGGAGATATCTGGTTGTAGGGTGGTTTCACTCTTCATTGGACCACAGCCTATTTTGTATGGCCCAACAACTGAAGGATCTCTTGTCTTTCTTTCTAATGCACTGCTTTCTTGTTTCATCTCTATTCATGTGTGTGCACTTTCTCGTTTGGTTTGCCCAATTACATTTTGAGAGGAGATATTTATACTTACTACTCATATGTCTCAGTGCTGGCTATATTTTTGGATGGATGGTTGTCTGGAGTCCCTACTCCTCAGTTTAGGTTTTCTTACTGAGACATTGCTATTGCTATTCCCTGCAGTTTGTTTGTGTGAATCCCTTCCCACTTATCTCCTATTTTGTTTCATCTAGGTTTGAAAGTTTTTCCATGTATTCTGTTATTCGTTTTGGTTTCTTGTATTCCATCATTCCTGTATGACTGTGTTTACACACTCCTAGCCCTGTGTCTCACCCTCTGCCTGCCTGTGTGCACTTAATTTATGTTTATGGTTGTCCTAAAATCCCCTCAATATCTCCTGCAGAATTAGGAGACACTGCCTCTAGTAAGAGCCCTTCTTTATTACATGTAATAGTTAAAATTGCATTCCTCACACTAGAATCTACTATAATCATTGATCTTGTTGAGTGAACAATTATAGAAACTGATAGTTCAAGAGCTACAGTAGCGACCAAACGTTTTGCATTTTTTGAAAAAGTGTGATTACTTCTGTCTAGTTGTTGTGATGCCATTTTCCTGGTGATGAATTGAAAGTGCATGAAGTTGTCATCATACAAGACCTTAATTTTAACCAAAATACTTTTGAATATAGGTCTGGTCATTTAATTAAAGAAAACTGACTGCCAAAAGTTTTTCATATACTATTTATTGATCACAACATAGAGAGTAATTCATTGTTTACAATGCCATAACTTAATACTTTGTAGTATAATCTCTTGCTTTAGTTACTGCACCACTCCAACAGGGCATTGAAACAACTAGGGTATTCAAGACATCTTGAGGGATCTTGCTTTATTACATTTGCAAATCTGCAAATAATTCATATTTATTGCTGTTGGTATGGGCCCCAACTCTTCGCCCTAACTCATCCTAAAGGTGCTCTATAGGGTTTAAATCAGGTGATTGGCTTGACCATTGTAACAGATACACATTTTTCTCTGCTAACCAGTTTTTTACTAAATTGGATGTGTTCTTAGGATCATTGTCTTTTCATCATTGGATGTGTTCTTTTGATCATTGAATTTCCTTCCCCTGCCTACTTTGGTTTTACCGTAACGAAGCATTACATTCTCCAGTATATCCTTACACATGCTAGCATTTATATTTCCATCAATTCTATGCAGAGCGCCAATGGCAGATGCATAAAAGCAGCCTCAAACCATGACATTACCACCACCATATTTCACTGTGTTTGGTACCTTACATCATTACGTTTTCCAATTGGGCAGTATATATAGTGCTGCTATCACTACCAAACAGATTGAACTTGAATTCATCCGACCACAACACCTTAGACCAATCTGTCTTTTGCAATTGCCTGTATTCTTTGGCAAACTCAAGTTGGACTTTCCGTATTTTTGCAGAAATGAAAGGGTTCTTCGCTGGAACTCGTGCATCTAAGCCTGCTGCTCTTAGCCATTGCACCACAGTTCAGCAACTGACTTTGACCCCATGTACGTTGTTCATTTTGTGTCAAATCTGTGCAGCACTTTAATTATCAGATACAGACTTTTTCTTAATGATGTGATCAACTTTGGAGGAAGTTTTCCGTGGTTGTCCACTTTAGGTTCGTGAGCTGTTCTATAACCTTCTTTTTCTTTCTTTATTATACATGACACTTGACTCTGAGAACAGTTTTGATAAATTTGGCTTTGTCTTTGCCATCTTTTATCCAAAAAACAAACAAAGAAAAAAAAAAAAAAAAAACATTTTTTAGGCAAAATTAGACTCCGTATGACAAAAACATTTGGCCCAGCAAATGTGGAAAACTAACACATAAAGGGATAAAACGATGTCAATCACAATTTTCATCCTTAAACCTGCCAACCATTTCCTTCCGATTTACTAAACTCAGTAGGGAAATGGCATCACAACAACCAGACAGAAGTAATCACACTAAAAAAATGCAAAAGTTTTGATCGCTACTGTAATTCATTTTGAAAACATTACACTTACTACTGTGCTTTTGAAGATCTCACATGCAATTTAGGCATATAAGTTGAATCAGGAGCAGATTTAAAAATGAACCTTTTGTTTTATAATTGAGAGGTCAAGAGAAAGCATAAACTACTCTTATGTTATTGAGAAATTTGGTCCTAGACGCTTTACAATATTTGTGTGATGTTGTTCAAACCTGAATTTATATTTAGATTTTATTTCTATGGTAATTCTTTGGAGCATAGTCTCCTAAGATATTGCATTATTGACTTCGACTTTACAAGTCACAAGTTTTTGGAGTAATAGGAATGCAAAGAACAGGAAGTTAAAGTTTAAATTATTTTGCTTTGCACAAATAGAAGGTTCAATTTATTCTTTGCGTCAACACTAATTTATTTATTTTTAACTCATTTATTGAACTCAGAGTTTAAGAATACAATACAATGAAACAATTCACGAACATACAAAGTGTGTACGTGTGGTTTGTAAAACAAACAGAATGTTAAACAGTTCCTTAAGAATATACAAAGAGATGTAGCAACAATGGTGCAAATGATTATATGCCCTTATGTCAAGGCCAACCAGCACCAAAGTTAGTGGAAAAGTGAACAATTGTAGTTTATAACCCCTTACATCCAATACCCTGTCTTGAGATCAACCAAGACCGAAGGACACAAGGAGGATAATCAGTGTAAGCGTGGCACAAATCTTAGAGAATTTCTGCGGGCAGCCCGTTTTTGAACACTATTTTTTCATATCGCATATTTTTGCATTGGGAAAAAGACGGATGTTTATTCCCCATCAACTTTAACACCTTGCATGTGACAACTTGTCACGTATCCACCAGAGTCCGCTCCTGCTACTTCTGTTTTGGCCACCAGGTGCCGCCGTATTTGCACTGTGGGCAGTGCTGGTGATAGGGGAGGAGTCAGTACCAGTGGCTCTGGTGGGTGCAGGCTCTGCCCATCCACTAAGCTAAATTTGACTGTGACCTGTAGTACCACTGGCTGACTGTGGTGTTGTGTGCCTTCCAGCTGAAGTTATCACCTTTCAGCAACGGCCAATGGGAAGACACCACACCCATCTTATTCCTCCTCTAGTCTGCTGGTCGCCACCAGATATAGCTTTTGTATATTAACTGCAGTGTCTCTGGTTCCTTGCCCTTGTACTATTGCTACCTATGTTTTGACCTCTGCCTGATTTCTGATTATTCACCTGCCTGCCATTTTTGTATCTCGCTGCCATCTCCGGTTTGACCTTAGCCTGATTTACTGACCACCTTTTGCCTGCTGATTTTGCCTCCACAGTACCTCCTGGTTTTCACGCTGCCTGACCACCATTCTTCTCTGGATTGCAGCCTTTCGATAGGCAGCAATCTCCTGGACCTTGTAGGAATTCCAAATCACTGTACAGGGGCTAAAGGATGTCAGTTTTCTTGGGATTCTGCTAGTTGGGCGGCTAGCCTCTAGTCTGTCCATGACAGCCGTCCCGAGACTGGTGTCCTGAGCAGGCAACACAGAAATAGCGTTTCCTACAAAAAGATGTTGGCATAATAGAACCACAAATGGGGAATATTTACACGGGGTGCTATGTTTGAAGTTCATGACGCCACCCGTGGTGTGTGGTAAGGTGGAGTACGACCGCTGCAGTTGGGAGCACCCGGTGGCGATGGTGTGGGCAGCCAGATGTTTAACCCCTCCACAGGCAGGGGGGATGCCCCGGGACTCGGTGATGGTGACAGGGAAGTGCCGTTGGGACGGTAAGGGTCACTTGTGTACTCACTCAGTCCAATAACGCTGACACCGACAATTGTAGTAAACCAAAGTTCTTGACACCGCTGCCGCTGGGAGGGAGCACGCCTGGATCCCATGCCCATTGGTGTTGCCTGTTAGTCTGTGACCTTTGCCTTGGCACCTCGTTTTCTAGTTAGTCCCTTTAGTGTGAAACTAATCGGGTCCTGTTCACCAGTATGGCTAACTGGGTGAGCTTGCTCTCAGAGTTCTTGCTTGGGATTTTCTGGACCGTGTGAGTGGAAAGTCCTATCCCCTTTGTTGCGCTAGTACCACGATTTTGGAGAGGGTGGAGAACGGGTCTTGAAGGCTCCGTCCTTGTCAGGTAAATTGCCAGGACGCCTGAAGCTACTTTCTGACCTAGGGTCCACGTACCCCGTCGTGACCTGGCCCCTGCCCGGTGATGGCACAAGACCGCCGGCTGTCCTCCTCGACAGTCCGTGCCCCTTGTCACGATCCCCTGCGACCGGGGTCCAGCTCCTACCAGGCCCAGACCAACGTCTGCCACCTAGTAGTTCCAAGGAGCCCAGCTCCTGATCTCCTCTTACTTTCACCTCCAACAGTACACTGTTCTGCTCCTGACACTCCTGACCTACCCTTAACCTACCCCCCAAGTGGGTGACCCTATTTCACTCAGGCCGTCCACTGATGTGTCTGGTGGGTGTGGTGCAGAGTGTTCCTAGGATTTTGATTAGCTTGTTCTTGCAACACCAAAGGTCAGGTACCCGTAACCAAGGAGGAGGAGGATACTGTGCAGAATGGCTGATTGCACAATACCCTGTGACGACCTGATAGGCCAGGGCGTCACACACATATCAGGTTCCACATTCATTAAGGTTTGTAGAAATGTTTTGTTCCTTACTAAAAACTTTTAGAAATTTTCTAGAAGATTTGTGTGGGACTTGCACGAGGATCGCATCTCCTGGACTGGCTGGTGACTCTCCTGACAGGAGCGTGTTCGCTTCAGGTATTTCTAAGCAGCTGACACGTTCCTGTCTGGAGAACCGTGGCCATTCCAGTTGACGCGATCCTGCGCAAGTCACACGCAAGTGTAACTCCAAATGAAAAGGCGGTGTGGCCAATGCTGTGTGCACGCAACATTTTTTAAAGAGTATTTTTGAGCAAGTGTTCCTTAAAAAAAAGTCTAAAAAAGTTGCATTAAAAAGCTTTAAAGACTCTTTGTACTCATTTCTTTTGTAAAACCACTTTCCTGTTCTTATGTTAAGTCTTTTGAGCTTTTGTCCTTTTCAGGTTTTTGAAAATGCTTAGTGAGAACAAAGAATGTGCATGTCCATTCTTTGAAGAGGCTCCTGATGGAACCAGCTCAAAGCTAAGAAATGTGAATTCAGGAGGCTTAAAAATTGCTTCAGGAAAATGCTTCAAACACCCTTATAATCTGCTTCAGGAAACACAAAGCTCATCTAATGGTGTGTGCCTCTTTTATAGACAGATACCGCATAGAATCTTCCGGAAGTAGTGAGCAAAAATTCCCATAAAATGAATGTAGTGCACAGCAATGTCAAAATGAAATTGCTGTGCATATGTTCTTTTAAGCTCTTCATGGTTTGGAATTAGTGAAAGTGGTTAAAAAAAATAACATGCTCATTCTTCAGCTAGTTTCCACTGGGAAATAAGGAATACCGTTTGGAACTCCATTCTATGTCTGAACTGGGTGCAAAAACCTAAAAAAACATCACTATATGGAGATAAGGTATGCACACCAGTGACTATGCAAGGGGAATACATGTAATAGCAGAAACTGCTGTGTGAATACTGACATGAAAAATTCAATAGCTATATGTAAGAATGAAATGGGAAAAATGGAACCTGCATTACTACCTTGAATATATGAATAAAGAGAAATTTAGCTACTGAATTGATCAATGCAATAGAGCCCCAACACTACGCCAAAGTATTTCTCTACGTTGGGATCCCTAGCTTGTGTGTGTCTTCTCATGCAGTTAAAAAACTTACCGTGTATGGGAAGCTGAGACCCAGGCTATATATACGTATCATGTGGATTGGCAATAGGTGTGAATGGGGAGGGTTCACAAACGAAAAACTACTAACAAATAAGGAATAACGTTTGGAACTCCATTCTATGTCTGAACTGGGTGCAAAAACCTAAAACAACATCACTATATGGAGATAAGGTATGCACACCAGTGACTATGTAAGGGGAATACATGTAATAGCAGAAACTGCTGTGTGAATACTGACATGATAAATTCAGTAGCTATATGTAAGAATGAAATGGGAAAAATGGAATCTGCATTACTGCCTTGAATATATGAATAAAGAGAAATTTAGCTATTGAATTGATCAATGCAATAGAGCCCCAACACTACGCCAAAGTATTTCCACTGGGAAGCCGCCCGCTCTGTTTCCTTAAAGTATGAGTAAAAACCGTCACCATCAGAACTGCCACAAGAATGACAGGAAAGTCGCCTCAGGAAAATGACTGCCTGAGAATTTTTCTGAAGCGGCTTTGCCTGGGGAAACTCAGTGGCTGCGACAGTGTCTAAATGTCACTGTGTGCATGGACATTGCTGTGCACATGTTATATCATGATACTTCCTTACCAGCTTCAGGTTTCAGAAACTCTAAAGTGGTAAAAAGAAGTCACACTCTCATTCTTCAGGGGGAAACAGTCTGCTCTCAATACTTAAAGTATAAAGTGAAAGCCGCCATTGACGGAGCTGTCCCTTAATCAAAGATAAAGCTGCTGGCCAAGCCACCTAAGGTATGTGCACACAACGTCATTTAGGTCATATGTTTGACGCGCCCACGGGGTCGGGAGGTTGACTCGTCACCGGGCCGGTGTGACGGGTTTGGGATGTCACAGCGGACAGGCCCGGTTTCGTGACCCCGGCGGTGTCAATAAAAGAGGGGCTATTTACAGGGGAGAATAGAGTTTGTCTTTTTAACGCCACCTGTTTTTTGCAGCTAACATAGGAGCCGCAGCTGCGGGAGTTATCCTCTGGGGCAGATAGTAGCGTAGTTCGGTTGGTGCAGCTCTCCACAGGCAGAGATCAGGCCCCATGGAAGTTGGGAGTAGTAGTCCCCTGCTGCCGTGCAGCTAAGGTGCTTGTAGGGCACAGGAAGGATTGGATGACACAGAGGTTGCAGTCAAGGTTCTTTACTCACTGAGATGTCACCGCCTTTGGACAGAGGAGATTCACTGTCACGGGCTCCAGCCGATCCTGGATAGTTCGAAGGTCAGGGCCACCGTTGCTTCCCTCTGTGAGTCCTTCTTACTTGCGCTGTGATTTGTGAGTCCCTGCGGCTTGAAGCTATGCTGGGACCCGAGTCCTTGTATTGGCTCCGTTCCTGTCCCGTATGGCAGGCAGAGCGAGACCTTTACTGGTACCGCTCTTTTGTCTCGGCTCCTGGCTCTAGTATGCTTCTGTGCCCCGGGTACTTTGTATGGGCCAGAAGACTTGAAATCTTCTGCCTGGCGGATTCTGCTGGTGTAACTTGCAGTACCCACTCAGCCTAGGGTTCCGCAGCCTGTTCTATGCGCTCGGTCCTGAGGGAGCTATGGCACAGCCCTCTCCTCAGTGACCATCTTCTCTCCACTCCTCACTTGTTCCCCATCACTCACTGTCTGTGTGTGTGCGTGTGTGTGTGTGGCCTTACTCCCCATTTCTAGCTCCACCCCCCCTGCTTGCTGAACTAGTGGGCAGGAGGTCCCATCCCAGCACCCTACCCTAGCCCAGTCCCAGTGGAAGAATGACTAACTGTGTGTTGTGTGGATTGTGGTGTTTACCGGCAATGACCTCCTCTGTACCCTGGATGAATACCGCACCTCAGCCGAGCTGCAGTACCCTGTGGTGACTGAAGCCTCAGGGGTGCCACATGTACACAGTGCCATTTAGATGCCAGCACAACCGCCAAGTTTTAAAACAGTGAATCCACTACAGGAAATTGCTGACAGGCATCAACAGCCGCTTTACTGTCATTGTTGCTGCTTCTCCAATCTCCAATTTCGGCTTTCACTCTATATTTTAACCATAGAAATCAAGCGACTTCCACTTGAAGAATGAGCATGTCACTTATTTTAACCCCTTTTTTTCGGAGTTTTTGTAAATAAATTCAGAGAAACTGAGAGAAAACTCTCCAAAACCTAATCAAAATAGCTGTGTGCAAACTGTTTTTTTAGGAGCTTTGGAGCAGAATGTTCCAAATCCTCCTTCAAATCTCAAAACACTTAAAAAACTTGGGAGTTTCTGCTCAGAGGCTCAGCAGAAAGACTTTGTACGCATAAAGCTAATTAATCCAAAAATTTGACGTTGGAAAATGTAGGCACAACTCAGAATTGTGTCTAAATGTTGCAATGTTTAGTATTTTCACACTAGTTTCTCCCAGCTCCAACAAAATAGGTGGGGGGGCAGGATGGGGGCTTGGCTGGGGCATGACGCCATAGCCTGACTAATTCAAGACGAGCTGTGGTGTTTCTTATGCCAGAAATCTGGCTCCAGTGCCTAACTGTTTTGCCCTGGCTGCAGTTTGTGAAAATAAAAAAAAACGGCACTGTATTCACTTTCCTCAGGTCTACTGAAACATTTTTGATACTTCTCCTAGTGCAGGTGAGGTCAATCTCAAATACACAGAGGGCCAAAATTAAAAACTAAAGTCGCTGGCCAAACTAGTCCCGGACCTCACATTGTCCTCCATACAGAATAATGGACTCCAAATAGTCCTCCATACAGAATAATGTCCACACATAGTCCTCCATACTGTATAATGGGCCTTACCTAGCCCTCCATGCAGAATATGGGCCCCACATAGCCCTCTAAACAATTATGAGTCCCATATAGTCTTTCATATAGTATTTTGAGCCTCATATAGTTCTCCAAACAGAATAATGGGCCCCAAATAGTCCTCCATACAGAAAAATGTGCCCCACATAGCCCTACAAACAGAATAATGGGCCCCACATAGTCCTCCATACAGAATAATGTGCCCTACATAGTCCTCCATACAGAATAATGTGCCCCACATGGTCCTCTATATAGAATAATGTGCCCCACATAGTCCTCCATACAGAATAATGTGCCCCACATGGTCCTCTATATAGAATAATGTGCCCCACATAGTCCTCCATACAGAATAATGGGTCCCACATAGCCCTACAAACAGAATAATGGGCTCCACATAGTCCTCCATACAGAATAATGGGCTCCACATAGTCCTCCATACAGAATAATGGGCCCCACATAGTCCTCCATACAGAATAATGTGACCCACATAGTCCTCCATATAGTATTATGGGCCCCAGATAGTCCTCCAAACAGAAAAATGGGCCTCATAAGGGGGCTTTACACGCTGCGATATCGCTAACGATATATCGTTGCGGTCACGGTGTTTGTGACGCACATCCGGCGTCGTTAATGACGTCGCAGCGTGTGACAGGCTGGAGCGACCTAAAACCATCGCAAAAAAGACAAAAATCGTTTGTTTTGAAGAGGTTGTTTATTTTCAAAAAATCGTTGTCAGGTAAGTAGCGATGTTGTTTGTCGTTCCTGCGGCAGCACACATCTCTATGTGTGACACCGAAGGAGCAACGAACATCTCCTTACCTGCGTCCCGCCGGCAATGAGGAAGGAAGGAGGTGGGCGGGATGTTCGGCTCGCTCATCTCCGCCCCTCCGCTTCTATTGGCCGGCCGCTTAGTGACGCCGCAGTGACGTCGCTATTATGGCGAACGTACCTCCCCCTTGAAGGAGGGATTGTTCGGCAGTCACAGCGACGTCGCTGACAAGGTATGTGCGTTTGACGCTGCCGTAGCGATAATGTTCGCTACGGCAGCGAACACAACATATCGCATGTACGACGGGGGCGGGTGCTATCGCGCACAACATCGCTAGCTATAGCTAGCGATGTTGTAGCGTGTAAAGCACCCTTTAATCCTCCATACAGAATAATGGTGCAGCCAGACACTGAGAGCAGCAGAGGAGACTAGCCGGTGGAACCAGGGAAGGTGACTACAACACAGTTTGTTGTATTTTTTGTTTTTTAACAAATTGCAGCTAGGGCAGAATATTGACTTCACTGAAAATAGATAGAAAATGTTTCTCACAAAAGTCATAAATTGAGTCACTGATCTATATTTATGGGTCTGTTAAAATAAAGCTTTTATTATATTAATTCTAAAAATGCAAGCATCACAAAATATCAAAACATAAGTATGAATCTATGAAGAAAATAAATGTTAGGTAGTGTGAGGTTTCCCAAACACTAAGGTTCTCGTACTGTATATCAATGAACCGAACTTTCCTCTAGGTAATAAAAAGTTTACATAAATTTCTCTCAGAGAATCTCCCATCCAGGTTATATGAACCATTTCTATTGAAACTAACCACATTTATTCCACCACTATAAGATAGAACTAACTGCCATTTGGGTAAAATGAGATTCATTTAATATGATCAGTGTACTTGTTAGACCATATATGAAGGAACACAATATATAGGATATTAAACTAACATTTAGGTGCGTTAATATATTATTGTACCTGATTAGAACATTTTATCACTAAAGGCCACGTCTCACTAAGCGACATCGCTAGCGACATCGCTGCTGCAACAGCGATCTTGCTAGCGATGTCGCTGTGTGTGACATCCAGCAACGACCTGGCCCCTACTGTGAGGTCGCCGGTCGTTGCTGAATGTCCTGGACCATTTTCTGGTCATTGCTCTCCCACTGTGAAGCACACATCGCTGTGTTTGACACCAAGATAGCAACGATCTGAATGTGCAGGGAGCAGGGAGCCGGCTTCTGCGGACGCTGGTAACCAAGGTACACATCGGGTAACCAAGCAAAGTGCTTTGCTTGGTTACCCGATATTTACCTTGGTTACCAGCGTCCGCAGCTTCTAGAATCCGGCTCCCTGCTCCCTTCACACGTAGCCAAGGTACACATCGGGTAACTACAGTATAAGCAAAGCGCTTTGCTTAGTAACCCGATGTGTACTATGGTTACCAAGCACAGCGTCGTTAGACGGGTGGCTGGTGGCTGATCTCTGATCGCTGTGGAGATCTGCCTGATTGACAGCTCACCAGCGACCATGTAGAGACACTCCAGCGATCCCTGCCAGGTCATATCGCTGGTGGGATTGCTGGAGCGTCGCTAAGTGTGACGGTACCTTTAGGTTCAGAATGTGGTCTTAGCGGCTCCACAATCTCTTCAAGATAATTATAGAAAAAGCCCAAAATGTAAGACAAAAAATATTGCACATTTGCAGAGCACAAATACTGCACTGAGATTGAGGTGCAGCAAATATCATCATACCAATAGTAAGGTGCTCTTATAGATGGATTTTATCATTCAGACCCTGGAGAAAGTGCATATCATTGCACAAGCCCTGAAGGTGTCACTTGATGAGTATACAGTTAGGTCCAGAAATATTTGGACAGTGACACAAGTTTTGTTATTTTAGCTGTTTACAAAAACATTTTCAGAAATACAATTATATATATAATATGGGCTGAAAGTGCACACTCCCAGCTGCAATATGAGAGTTTTCACATCCAAATCGGAGAAAGGGTTTAGGAATCATAGCTCTGTAATGCATAGCCTCCTCTTTTTCAAGGGACCAAAAGTAATTGGACAAGGGACTCTAAGGGTACCTTCACACTTAGCGATGCAGCAGCGATCCGACCAGCGATCTGACCTGGTCAGGATCGCTGCTGCATCGCTACATGGTCGCTGGTGAGCTGTCAAACAGGCAGATCTCACCAGCGACCAGTGAACAGCCCCCAGCCAGCAGCGACGTGCAAGCGACGCTGCGCTTGCACGGAGCCGCCGTCTGGAAGCTGCGGAGACTGGTAACTAAGGTAAACATCGGGTATGGTTACCCGATGTTTACATTAGTTACCAGTGTGAGCAGGGAGCAGGGAGCCGCGCACACTGAGCGCTGGCTCCTTGCTCTCCTAGCTACAGTACACATCGGGTTAATTAACCCGATGTGTAATGCAGCTACATGTGCAGAGAGCAGGGAGCCGCGCACACTGCTTAGCGCTGGCTCCTTGCTCTCCTAGCTGCTGTACACATCGGGTTAATTAACCCGATGTGTACAGCAGCTACATGTGCAGAGAGCCGGAGCCGGCACTGGCAGCGTGAGAGCTGCAGAGGCTGGTAACTAAGGTAAATATCGGGTAACCACCTTGGTTACCCGATGTTTATCTTGGATACAGCTTACCTCAGCTGTCAGACGCCGGCTCCTGCTCCCTGCTCGCTTCATTTGTCGCTCTCTTGCTGTCACACACAGCGATCTGTGTGTCACAGCAGGAGAGCGGCTTTGAAGAAAACGAACCAGGGCTGTGTGTAACGAGCAGCGATCTCGCAGCAGGGGCCAGATCGCTGCTCATTGTCACACACAGCGAGATCGCTAATGAGGTCACTGCTGCGTCACAAAAAGCGTGACTCAGCAGCGATCTCGGCAGCGAGCTCGCTGTGTGTGAAGCACCCCTAAGGGCTACAATTAACTCTGAAGGTGTCTCCCTCGTTAACCTGTAATCAATGAAGTAGTTAAAAGGTCTGGGGTTGATTACAGGTGTGTGGTTTTGCATTTGGAAGCTGTTGCTGTGACCAGACAACATGCGGTCTAAGGAACTCTCAATTGAGGTGAAGCAGAACATCCTGAGGCTGAAAAAAAAGAAAAAATCCATCAGAGAGATAGCAGACATGCTTGGAGTAGCAAAATCAACAGTCGGGTACATTCTGAGAAAAAAAGAATTGACTGGTGAGCTTGGGAACTCAAAAAGGCCTGGGCGTCCACGGATGACAACAGTGGTGGATGATCGACGCATACTTTCTTTGGTGAAGAAGAACCCGTTCACAACATCAACTGAAGTCCAGAACACTCTCAGTGAAGTAGGTGTATCTGTCTCTAAGTCAACAGTAAAGAGAAGACTCCATGAAAGTAAATACAAAGGGTTCACATCTAGATGCAAACCATTCATCAATTCCAAAAATAGACAGGCCAGAGTTAAATTTGCTGAAAAACACCTCATGAAGCCAGCTCAGTTCTGGAAAAGTATTCTATGGACAGATAAGACCAAGATCAACCTGTACCAGAATGATGGGAAGAAAAAAGTTTGGAGAAGAAAGGGAACGGCACATGATCCAAGGCACACCACATCCTCTGTAAAACATGGTGGAGGCAACGTGATGGCATGGGCATGCATGGCTTTCAATGGCACTGGGTCACTTGTGTTTATTGATGACATAACAGCAGACAAGAGTAGCCGGATGAATTCTGAAGTGTACCGGGATATACTTTCAGCCCAGATTCAGCCAAATGCCGCAAAGTAGATCGGACGGCGCTTCATAGTACAGATGGACAATGATCCCAAACATACAGCCAAAGCTACCCAGGAGATCATGAGTGCAAAAAAGTGGAACATTCTGCAATGGCCAAGTCAATCACCAGATCTTAACCCAATTGAGCATGCATTTCACTTGCTCAAATCCAGACTTAAGACGGAAAGACCCACAAACAAGCAAGACCTGAAGGCTGCGGCTGTAAAGGCCTGGCAAAGCATTAAGAAGGAGGAAACCCAGCGTTTGGTGATGTCCATGGGTTCCAGACTTAAGGCAGTCATTGCCTCCAAAGGATTTGCAACAAAATATTGAAAATAAAAATATTTTGTTTGGGTTTGGTTTATTTGTCCAATTACTTTTGACCTCCTAAAATGTGGAGTGCTTGTAAAGAAATATGTACAATTCCTATCAGATATTTTTGTTCAAACCTTCAAATTAAACGTTACAATCTGCACTTGAATTCTGTTGTAGAGGTTTCATTTCAAATCCAATGTGGTGGCATGCAGAGCCCAACTCGCGAAAATTGTGTCACTGTCCAAATATTTCTGGACCTAACTGTATTAGTGCACAAGCTCTGAAAGTGCCATTCGGTGAGTATGTCATTGCACAATCTCTGAATGTGCTAATCGGTGAATATATCATTGCACAAGCTCTGAAGGTTTCATTTGGTGAGTATATCATTGCACAAGCTATGAAGGTGTCATTAGGTGAGTGTATCATTGCACAAGTCCTGAAGGTGCCATTCGGTGAGTATAGCAGTGCACAAGCCCTGAAGGTGTCACTTGATGAGTGTATTAGTGCACAAGTTCTGAAGGTGCCATTCGGTGAGTATATCATTGCACAATCTCTGAATGTGGCAATCGGTGAGTATATCATTGCACAAGCCCTGAAGGTGTTATTTGGTGAGTATATCATTGCACAAGTCCTGAAGGTGTCATTTGGTGAGTATATCATTGCACAAACTCTGAAGGTGTCATTCGGTAAGTATATCAGTGCACAAGCCCTGAAGTGCCATTCGGTGAGTATATCAGTGCCCAAACCCTGAAGTGCCATTCGGTGAGCATGTCAGTGCACAAGCTCTGAAGGTGCCATTCGGGAAGTATATCATTGCACAAGCCCTGAAGGTGCCATTCGGTGAGTATATCATTGCACAAGTCCTGAAGGTGCCATTCGGTGAGTATACCAGTGGACTAGCCCTGAAGTGCCATTCAGTGAGTATATCAGTGCGCAAGTCCTGATGTGCCATTCGGTTACTATATCAGTGCTCAAGCTCTGAAGGTGCCATTCGGCAAGTATATCATTGCACAAGCCCTGAAGGTGTCATTTGATGACTATATTAGTCCACAAGCTCTGAAGGTGCCATTTGGTAAGTATATCATTGCACAAGTCCTGAACGTGCTATTCGGTGAGTATATCAGTGCACAAGCTAGTGGCGTACTGTCAATAGAAGCAGGCCACGCCACTCCTATGGGGCCCTATGAGCTGGGGGGGCTCGTGGCGGCTGCCTGTTGTCACTTTGATCTCAGGCTGAGTGTCAGACTGTCTCTCAGCGCCTGCGTATACAGTGTGCTAGGAGGAGCTTCTCCTGCTCTGTTGCTCCGCTCTCTTGCTGCATTTGAATGCAGGTTCACAGACTAAAAACTCCTTAATTTAAAAATTATCAATTTTATTAACAGAAGCAATTAAACATACTTCCACATTATATAGAAAATATTCATTGGTGCCATACAAAAATTTCAAACATATATCCCCCTTATTTTTATAGTCCTATGCGTTACCCCTATTTAGGAGCAAGAACAAATGTCAGTAAGGCGCAATATAAAAATATATCCCTAAACAGTCCAATAGTCAAGGGTCCTACAGTCAAGATCCCTAAAGGCAGCACTTTTTACCCTAAATTAGTTGGTTCTGCACTGAGATATAATTCTACATATACTGCCACTTCCTATATTAGTGAGGAGGCTGTCAACCTTCTACCCCTAATCGACCTGACGCGTTTCCCCTTCTAATAGAAGGTTCCTCAGGGGTCATCAAAAAGTAGTATAGAAAAATACAAATAATTTATACATTATCCTCCAATCATACAGTGAATACAGACATAGTTTTTGTAATCTCCCCAAACAGAGATGTTCCCAGCCTCTGTAAAATCCACGTGGATTTTACAGAGGCTGGGAACGCTCTTAACATTGCAGGGAGCCCCAACTACATGCTGGTATATAGTTTTAAATTTATTTGGACCGGACATACCAATTGCAACCTGAGGGGACCCTAGTCCATTCATCTACACTGACACAGAAAATAAAAAAGCTTGTTGAAGGGGAATTATGAATGGGCAAGTTATTAATAGGTGACACCATCATTCACCTAGAATATACAGCCTTGTCCCGAATGAGATGACAAGAATCTGAAAAATATTTCTATAACAGGAATTCTGTGTTCGGTAATATCCACGCTAATATTTTATGGAACTCTGTATTACCTGGCAATTTTTGGAGTCTAAAGATACGCCAGCACTAGAGGAGACTATAATAGTCATATGTACAATCTGAAGATCATTTGTTAGATGTACTCTGTTTGGGGAGATTACAAAAACTATGTCTGTATTCACTGTATGATTGGAGGATAATGTATAAATTATTTGTATTTTTTTATACTACTTTTTGATGACCCCTGAGGAACCTTCTATTAGAAGGGGAAACGCGTCGGGTCGATTAGGGGTAGAAGGTTGACAGCCTCCTCACTAATATAGGAAGTGGCAGTATATATAGAATTATATCTCAGTGCAGAACCAACTAATTTAGGGTAAAAAGTGCTGCCTTTAGGGATCTTGACTGTAGGACCCTTGACTATTGGACTGTTTAGGGATATATTTTTATATTGCGCCTTACTGACATTTGTTCTTGCTCCTAAATAGGGGTAACGCATAGGACTATAAAAATAAGGGGGATATATGTTTGAAATTTTTGTATGGCACCAATGAATATTTTCTATATAATGTGGAGGTATGTTTAATTGCTTCTGTTAATAAAATTGATCATTTTTAAATTAAGGAGTTTTTAGTCTGTGAACCAGTTTTGAGCTCTCCTTGTATTACTTTTTTCGTGAGAAATTTTGCATTTGAATGCACACGACACGCCCCTGGATGATTTAGCTTTCCAGCCAGAGAGTGGAGCTTTGGACTCGGTGGCAGACAAGCGAGCGGCAGCCATTAGTGGTTGCCACTACTCGTGGGCGGTTCTGCACCACAGCAGGGAGTCAGGCGGGCACAGTCACAAAACCAGAGTACTACCTCTGGAGACAGTGACCCGGGCCCAGCGGTGGTAGCAATTTACTTACGGGAGGGTGAATGCTGGAGAGTATGGGCTGCGTCCAGGGTATGGCTGGAGTGTATGAGCTTCATCCAGGGTATGGCTGGAGTGAATGGGCTCCGTCCAGGGTATGGCTGGTGTGTATGGGCTCTGTACAGGGTATGGCTGGAGTGTATGGGCTCCATCCAGGGTATGGCTGGAGTGTATGGGCTCTGTCCAGTGTATGGCTGGAGTGTATGGGCTCCGTCCAGGGTATGGCTGGTGTGTATGGGCTCTGTCCAGGGTATGGCTGGAGTGTATGGGCTCCATCCAGGGTATGGCTGGAGTGTATGGGCTCCGTCCAAGGTATGGCTGGAGTGTATGTGCTATGTTCATGTATGGCTGGAGTGATAATGTGTATGCTACCCCCCCAGTAACAAGTATGCCCCATTCCATCAATAATGCACGGAAGACTATACAGGATGCATTATAATGCATGGAGGACTATGCGGGGTGCATTATAATGCATGGAAGACTATGCGGGGGGCATTATAATGCATGGAGGACTATACGGGGGGCATTATAATGCATGGAGGACTATGCGGGGGGCATTATAATGCATGGAAGACAATGCGGGGGGCATTATAATGCATGGAAGACTATGCGGGGACATTATAATGCATGGAGAACTATGTGGGGGGCATTATAATGCATGGAGGACTATGCGGGGGGGCATCATAATGCATGGAGGACTATGCGGTGGGCATTATAATGCATGGAGGACTATGAAGGGGGGCATTATAATGCATGGAGGACTATGCGGGGGGGCATTATAATGCATGGCGGACTATGCGAGGGGCATTATACGAAAGGGAGGGCTAGTGGGGACCATTATACAATGTGGAGGCCATTATACTTTATATAAGTACATTATACTGTACACTCCCTGACAGAAGTTCTGTCGTTTATCCATGTTATGTAAATAAAAGCTTATAACCTGACTTTAAATTCATACATTGGTTTTATAAATTACTCTTTTGAAAGCTGAAACCCTCCCAAATTTGGTTTAGGTTATGAAAATAAAGTTGCTGCAAATCTGAAATATTGATCATTTAATGGACACAGAAAGGTCAGATTTTGGCAAGATTTCGACAATCTTCTTTTACCTCACACTGCTGGGAGCGCCATAGGAACCGTGGCTTGGAGCATCCAGCTCAGCCCAGGTTCTCAGCAGCTACACGGGATTCCAGGGTCTGTGGAGAATGCAGGAAACACCCGTGGTCCGTTCCATATTCCACATACACCGGGATTGGAGGGACCCCGACCAGAAACGACTCACAGTGGGAACACCGGCGGTGACCTCAAATTGCTTGGGTTCGGCTGGGGCCCATCAGAGCGGTGGCCAGTACTTCGGAAGCAGCAACTGGGTTACTTAAAGAACTGTGAGTAAAACACTTGGAACCCGCAGAGAATGTGTCCGCCTGTCATTCCCGGCGGTGCTGCCCCGTGCCTCGGCACCCGCGATCACCACTTCCGTCATCATCCTCCCCAGCGCCCGCTCCACCTGTGGGGAGCAGAAACATCTCAGCTGCTACTACCATCCACCCTGGAGGACAGCGACAGCAGTGGTGGCTAATTCCCTGGCCACATACCGCAGGTGACGTCACAAAATCAACCTCCATCATCATCCTTACTCCCCCCTCTCCCTCCGTGTACACCTCGCGGTCACGAAACCGTGTAGGGCCACCCGTGACATCCCCTGACCTCCACTGGCCCGGTGACGAGTATTTTCCCCGACCCCCTGGGGGGGTTACACTCTCATTTCCCAATAATCCGTTAGTGTAAACGGGTTGCCAAGTACCATACCTTAAGATCATTAAAAAGCAAAAAGATCAGGAAAATCCAAATTTTCCAACTCCAAGCTGTATAACCTTGAATGTTTATTGGATAAAGCAGATCAGATTATCTCAATTTGTGTAATGAGGAGGGGGGTACAGAATTAATAGGAAGCCTATTTTCTTCAGGAAAAATGGGCTGAAACCGAAACTTAATTGACTCTGAAAAGTGATCACAGAACCATCAAAAGGTTTGTTTTAAATAGTCCACAGTGTCGTAAAAAGCGTGTTGATAAAAAGAAGCACATTAAATGCCAAAGATTTAAGAATGAAATGTGAAGTGACCAGGAACCCGTGATCCTCCAATGCTGTCATATTACAGAATTTCAGCATCTTGGAAATGCCCAGAAGATCAAGGTGTTCAGTGCCCAGAGACATGGTCAAGGTAAGAAAGGCTGAAACCGCTACTGAACAAGACACATAAGCTGAAATGTCACGACTGGGCCAAGAAATACCCAAAGACAGCTGTTTGAAAGGTTTTATGGACTGATGAGAGTAAACTGGGCTTTACACGCTGCGACATCGCTAGCCGATGCTAGCGATGGCGAACGTGATAGCACCCGCCCCTATCGTTATGCCGATATTTGGTGATCGCTGCCGCAGCGAACAGTATCGCTACGGCAGCGTCACACGCACTTACCTGGTCGGTGTCGTCGCTGTGACTGCCGAACAATCCCTCCCTCAAGGGGGAGGGACGTTCGGCATCACAGCGACATCACCGCGACGACACTAAGCGGCCGGCCAATCAAAGCGGAGGGGCGGAGATGAGCGAGACGAACATACCGCCCACCTCCTTCCTTCCTCCTTGCTGGCGTGTGGCAGGTAAGGAGAGGTTCCTCGTTCCTGCGGCGTCACACATAGCGATGTGTGCTGCCGCAGGGACGAGGATCAACTTCGCCCACGCGACAGCAGCGATATTTGAGAATGGACCCCCATGTCAACGAGGAGCGATTTTGGACGTTTTTGCAATGATCCAAAATCGCTCCTAGGAGTCACATACAATGAGATCGCTACAGCGGCCGGATGTGCGTCACAAAATCCGTGACCCCAATGAGATCGCTGTAGCGATCTTGTAGCGTGTAAAGCCCACTTTACTCTTGATAGACCTGATGGTTTTCCCTTGACTGGATCCTCTTTTTGTGGTTTAGCTTTTAAATTTAGTGTACGGACTCACAAGACATGAGGACTCTTGACGTTGGGTTGCGAGCATCCGTATTTTGGCCAAAATATCAATACCCCAGATATACTGTATATTATATATCTTTTTTTGCACTTGTATCTTTATACAGAATGCAGCCAGGCCTATTAATGTAGGCCTTATAACTAGGATCTTTGTTCCTGTGTGATGCACTTTTAGGGCTCATGCACACGTTGCTTATTTTTTTTTTTTCGTTTCTGCAGCATTTTGAGCAGCAGCGTCACACTGTCAAAGTGCATGCGTTCTGGTTCCCCAGCAAAGTCTATGAGAATCATGCAAAATCCGTGCGCACAATGCTTTTTGAAACGCAGCGTTTTGATTGTCAAAAATTTGACAAAATCTCTACGTTTAGAAAAAGCAGCATGTCACTTCTTTTGAGCGTTTTGTTAGCGTTCTACACCCATTGAAATCAATGAGTTATAGAAAAACGCTACCAAAATGCTAAGCAGTGCGTTTGCATTTTTGTTGCGATCCGCATGTTTTTTAACATAAACGCAGGTCTTTCAATCTCTCGCTCTCTGTCCATGTCAGTCTCTCCCTTCCACCCCCTCTCTCATACTCACCGATCCACGATCACTGGCGCTGCGCTGCACGGCCTTCATACTGTGGCGGCTTCTCCTCTTTTGAAAATGCCGGCCACTCATTAATCTATCTTGTATTCTCTGCTCTCCCGCCCACCGGCGCCTATGATTGGTTGCAGTCAGACACGCCCCCACGCTGAGTGACAGCTGTCTCACTGCAACCAATCACAGCTGCCGGTGGGCGTGTCTATATCGAGCAGTAAAAAAAAAAAATAATTAAAAAACACTACGTGCGGTCCCCCCAATTTGGATACCAGCCAGGGTAAAACCACACGGCTGGCTGAAGGCTGGTATTCTCAGGATGGGGAGCTCCACGTTATGGGAACCCCCTCAGCCTAGCAATATCAGCCAGCAGCCGCCTGGACTCTACCCGGCTCATCCCAAATTGCCCTGGTGCGGTGGCAAACGGGGTAATAAGGAGTTAATTGCAGCAGCCCATAGCTGCCACTAAGTCCTAGGTTAATCATGGAAGGCGTCTCCCCGAAATACCTTCCATGATTAACTTTTAAGTTAAAGAAAATAAACACACACATCCAAAAAATCCTTTATTTGTAATGAAAGACAAAAAAACACCCTCTTTCACCACTTTATTGACCCCTCAAAAACACTTCCAGGTCCAATGTAATCCACACAAGGTACCACGACACTTTCAGCTCTGCTACATCGGAAGCTGACAGGAGCGGCAGTAGAACACCGCCGCTCCTGTGAGCTCCATGCAGCAACTGAAGTGAGTTGTGTGATCAGCTGTGCTGTCACTGAGGTTACTCGTGGCTACCACTCTCAGGTGGAGGACTGCAGCTGTGGCCGCGAGTAACCTGAGTGAAAACACAGCTGATCGCGCGGCTCACTGCAGTCACTCAGGGGATTTGCGATCACAGGTGAGTCCTTCATGTGTGACCGAAAATCAGGCTGCGACACAGTGAGAGAGAGCCGCGTGATGTCAGTGAAATCGGGTGAAGCTCTGACGTCACTGCTGCGGACTCCTGTGTCCTGGCACTGACCTCAGAGGTTCATCTGAGTTCATGACAGCACACAGAGACAGAGCCACGGAATGACAATGAAGTCGGGTGCAGTTCATTCGTATAGAAGTTGATAGGAGCGCACTAACATTCTAGAGAGATTAAGGGATGATAACAAAGGGGTGCTATCTGGTGCGGTAGAGTGGGTGAACGCAACAAGAGAGAAAAAGCAACCGCACATGGATCAGATGCACACCAAAAGTATAAGATAAAATAGCCTTTATTGTATACCAATTTTAAAAACATTTAAAAAGGTGCAAAACATGCAAACAGCCAGAGGTGGAGGCAGGAGTGCCCTGGGCAAAAAAATCACAACAGCATCACATAACGGTAATAATTACATACATGAGTAGATTAATCAAAAATGCTGTAAAGAAAAAGTGCCAATATATAATGCTGAATGCCCAACAATGTTAAGTCTGGACAACCAGGAGCAATAGAAGTAACATAAATCAGCCAGATATATGCAATGTTCCAAGAAGGGGATAGTAAGTATAATAGTACGGAGGGAGGGTCACAGGTACACAATTTGCGCAAATAATGAAATACAATAATACAAAGCATAAATCACAAATACGCAAGAAATGAATCTGAGTAGGAGGTCTCAGAATAGGAATAACAAAATAAATAACCTGAATACAATCCCTGAACCTGCATCATAAAGTGCAATGTGTATAACCCATGTAAGTACCAAGGGGTTAATGCTGACAAGGAACTACAAAAGCACCTGTGCAAGTGCCCTGAGGAAGCCGCTTAGGCGGCGACACGCGTCGGCCTGCCTGCCCTGGGCATATTTTTGCTTTATTTCAGTGCCTGTCTTTCATTGCCATCATTGGTCATTTGGGGTATTTATCCTTAAACCAGGTGCTTTTGTAGTTCCTTGTCAGCATTAACCCCTTGGTACTTACATGGGTTATACACATTGCACTTTATGATGCAGGTTCAGGGATTGTATTCAGGTTATTTATTTTGTTATTCCTATTCTGAGACCTCCTACTCAGATTCCTTTCTTGCGTATTTGTGATTTATGCTTTGTATTATTGTATTTCATTATTTGCGCAAATTGTGTACCTGTGACCCTCCCTCTATCCCCTTCTTGGAACATTGCATATATCTGGCTTATTTATGTTACTTCTATTGCTCCTGGTTGTCCAGACTTAACATTGTTGGGCATTCAGCATTATATATTGGCACTTTTTCTTTACAGCATTTTTGATTAATCTACTCATGTATGTAATTATTACCGTTATGTGATGCTGTTGTGATTTTTTTGCCCAGGGCACTCCTGCCTCCACCTCTGGCTGTTTGCATGTTTTGCACCTTTTTAAATGTTTTTAAAATTGGTATACAATAAAGGCTATTTTATCTTATACTGTAAGGGGTAGTCGGACCCCTGGTAGTGAAGGAACGTTTTCCCCCCCTGAAGACGCCACATAGTATGGTGGCAAATGGTAAATGTTAATGGTAAAATGTTACTTGTTGTTGTAGTGATTAAACAGTTTCCCCACTAGGTGCCAGTGTAGAGCAGTGGTTCCCCTGGTAACAGTGGCAGGGAAGGAAGGAGGGGCAGGGCAGCCTAGGTGGGGAAGGGAGGTCTCTGAAGGCTGAGCAGTGTGCAGAGGGCAGTGAGATGTGACTGGAGAGAGAAGTCTGAGGTGACGGGGCAGAGTGTGTGAGTGAAAAGTGGCAGGCAGCCAGAGTGAGTGCGCAGACAAAGAAGTGGAGGTACACGGGAACGCCCGTAGAAAGGAAGAGAAGTAGTTCCCCGGCAAAGAAGTGGAGAGGTGAGAACTTATCCGGAGCCGGTAGTCTGTGCTAGATCTGCCCTATAGTAAATCCGGGTTCAGTGTGCGGCTACTAGGGGGTTAACGCATGTCCCCTGCAGGCGAGGGAAAGTTACCGGGGAAAGAGGAAACCGTCAGCAAGAAGTGTAACGTGTAAACCGATGTGACTTGATGCTGAAAGGTGTAACGAGGAGTTGGAACTCATCCGGAACTGGTAGTGTGTGCTAGATCTGCCCTGCAGTAATTCAGGGTTCAGAGTACAGCTACTAGGGGTTTAACAAGTGTCCCCTGCAGGTGAAGGAGAGTGACCATCAGCAAAAAGGGGAAACCGTCAGGAAGGAACGTAATCTGTAACATTAAAGTGAAGTACTGAAGTAACTTGCTGCTGAGAAGTGTAACAGAAAATGGAAGCCTCGTTCAATAAAATGTTTCTTAGTTTACCAGCTGCCTGTCAGTGGCTCTTTTCTGTAACTGATGAAGGGGCTGGAAAGCCGAGGGAAAACGGCGTAACGGACAACTCAGGTACCGGCACGAACGCGTCCCTGCCACCCACACTCTGCCCCACAAACAACACCCCTGTTTTAATAGTGACGGCCGGGCCGGGGGTCAGCCTGTCGCCCAAAGGGGCCACGACTACACCCCCTGAGGCGCCCCCTGCCCCCGTTACAAACTGGCGTAGTCGGCAGGATGCCCTGCAAGAGACCCCGACTGAAAACTGTGAGGAAGATCAAGTGGTGCCTGACGTGCTGAACAGGCCACAAGATGGCGGCAAGATGGCAGCCGTCCTCATGGACTCAGCGGAGGCGCGAAAATTTGGCATCAAACGAAAAGCGCTGGGCTGGCCTGGGCAGAAGAAGAAGCCCAGAGTGCACTGCCCAAAGAGGGGAGGTACCAGCCCCAAGAAGACCCATGACGCCCATTGTGAGCTGCAGAGGTCCGGAGATGTGGGCGGCGCTGCAAGAAGCAGAAGGCGTCGCCAACACTGTGCGGACCTGGTGAGTGAAGCCGGGGGCGGAGGATGGGCCAAAATGAGGAAAGAAGCACTGGAGCCACAGCCATGTTATGAGCCGTACTGTAGGCTACCCCGCTTACCTGGGCAGTCCCTCTCCAACCATGTGAGGGCCTAGCGGGCCGAATGGCTGCATGCATATCACCCAGTGTGAAGAGGTGGTCATCCGGAAGAGAATGCTGTTTGTTGTTGAGAGCCGGTGCTGTTAGGAGCCGGCGAATGTTTACAGTTCAAGTAACGTTAAAAGTACTGAACCCGGGAGTAGAAGAATGCAGGACTATGCATGGACTCCTCCCTCGACCGTTAAAGTAAGAACTCTTTTGTTTCTGTTGTTTTCTGCTCACCTGAAGACCGGGAGCGCTTGGGAATAGCCTCCGGGCAGAATACCAGCTAAGACCGGGAGCGCCTGAGGAGGGCCTCCGGGCAGATGTTCAACTAAGACCGGGAGCTCCCCTGGAGGGACTCCGGGCACCGAACTTGTGTGCCATTCTGTGTATTTTAAGTGTTGTTTTTAAAAGTTTTTCTGATAAAAAGAATATACTAGTTAAGAAACGTGTGTGTGTGCCCGGCATGTGTTGGTCTGCAGGTACGAACCTCGCCAGGAGGCTGAGGTTAAAGAGGGGAGGAATGTAAGGGGTAGTCGGACCCCTGGTAGTGAAGGAACGTTTCCCCCCCCTGAAGACGCCACATAGTATGGTGGCAAATGGTAAATGTTAATGGTAAAATGTTACCTGTTGTTGTAGTGATTAAACAGTTTCCCCACTAGGTGCCAGTGTAGAGCAGTGGTTCCCCTGGTAACAGTGGCAGGGAAGGAAGAAGGAGGGGCAGGGCAGCCTAGGTGGGGAAGGGAGGTCTCTGAAGGCTGAGCAGTGTGCAGAGGGCAGTGAGATGTGACTGGAGAGAGAAGTCTGAGGTGACGGGGCAGAGTGTGTGAGTGAAAAGTGGCAGGCAGCCAGAGTGAGTGCGCAGACAAAGAAGTGGAGGTACACGGGAACGCCCGTAGAAAGGAAGAGAAGTAGTTCCCCGGCAAAGAAGTGGAGAGGTGAGAACTTATCCGGAGCCGGTAGTTTGTGCTAGATCTGCCCTATAGTAAATCCGGGTTCAGTGTGCGGCTACTAGGGGGTTAACGCATGTCCCCTGCAGGCGAGGGAAAGTTACCGGGGAAAGAGGAAACCGTCAGCAAGAAGTGTAACGTGTAAACCGATGTGACTTGATGCTGAAAGGTGTAACGAGGAGTTGGAACTCATCCGGAACCGGTAGTGTGTGCTAGATCTGCCCTGCAGTAATTCAGGGTTCAGAGTACAGCTACTAGGGGTTTAACAAGTGTCCCCTGCAGGTGAAGGAGAGTGACCATCAGCAAAAAGGGGAAACCGTCAGGAAGGAACGTAATCTGTAACATTAAAGTGAAGTACTGAAGTAACTTGCTGCTGAGAAGTGTAACAGAAAATGGAAGCCTCGTTCAATAAAATGTTTCTTAGTTTACCAGCTGCCTGTCAGTGGCTCTTTTCTGTAACTGATGAAGGGGCTGGCAAGCCGAGGGAAAACGGCGTAACGGACAACTCAGGTACCGGCACGAACGCGTCCCTGCCACCCACACTCTGCCCCTCAAACAACACCCCTGTTTTAATAGTGACGGCCGGGGGTCAGCCTGTCGCCCAAAGGGGCCACGACTACACCCCCTGAGGCGCCCCCTGCCCCCGTTACAATACTTTTGGTGTGCATCTGATCCATGTGCGGTTGCTTTTTCTCTCTTGTTGGGTGCAGTTCATCCGAGTTCATTCTCATCGCCTTGCTCTGTCTGTGTCTGCTGTCAGCGGGCATGTAGCAGAGCTGAATTGCCGGGGGACTGCACTGACAAAAATGCATCCAAAACGCATGTAAAATGCATGCAAAATGCATCCAAAATACATGCATTTTGGATGCATTCTTTTTGTCAACACGCAGCGTCACGTCTGCCAGAGGGTGCATTTATTTCTGCACTGGCCAGGACGCAACTTGCGCATGAGCCCATATAGTGCTGGGCAGCCTGCCTAATCTACTATGGGTGTCGTTAATAGGCTGTAAGCCAGACACTGTGCCCCTACATGTGTGAACGGTGCTCTATACAAGCCATTTGTGTGCAATTTTAATACTAAGCAATCACCACCTCCAAGGATTGGCAGTGTGTGAGTGGTTGCTCCATCAGTGTTTTGCATCTGTTGCTTCCATCTTTATTAAGGGTTTTCCTCCATTCTGTTGCATTTTATTCTGTGGCCCGGGCAGGTAAATTTGTTGCCCTTTGTTTCTGTGAATTTGGCCTTGAATGGATCAGTAAGGGGTACTTCTCACATAGCGAGATTGCTAGCGAGATCGCTGCTGAGTCACGGTTTTTGTGACGCACCAGTGACCTCATTAGCGATCTCGCTGTGTGTGACACTGAGCAGCGATCTGGCCCCTGCTGTGAGATCGCTGCTCGTTACACTCAGTGCTGGTTCATTTTTTGGACGTTGCTCTCCCGCTGTGAAGCACACATCGCTGTGTTTGACAGCGAGAGAGCAACAATCTGAATGTGCCGGGAGCAGGGAGCTGGCTTCTGGCAGCCTGCGGTAAGCTGTAACCAAGGTAAATATTGGGTAACCAAGCGAAGTGCTTTGCTTGGTTACCCGATATTTACCTTGGTTACTAGCGTCTGCCGCTCTCAGGCTGCCAGTGCCAGCTCCCTGCTCCCTGCACACGTAGCCGGAGTACACATCGCCGTTAGCTTATTAACCCGATGTGTACTCTGGCTACGAGTGCAGGGAGCCAGTGCTAAGCAGTGTGCGCTGGTAACCAAGGTAAATATCGGCTAACCAAGTGCTTGGTAACCCGATATTTACCTTCGTTACCAAGCGCAGCATCGCTTCCACGCGTCCCTGGGGGCTGGGGGCTGGTCACTGGTGAGATCTGCCTGATTGACAGCTCACCAGTGACCATGTAGCGACGCACCAGCGATCCTGACCAGGTCAGATCGCTGGTAGGCTCGCTGGAGCGTCGCTAAAGTGTGGCGGTACCCTAACAGTCAAAAATCTTCAAAAAGTTGATCGTCAACAGATTAAGAAACTGTCAAACTCCATGGATGTAAGGCTTATTAATGTTATTAATAAAGAAAAGCTGCAGCCAGTGGGGACAGTTGGGTGGACGCGGGCACCACGTGGATCACCGGTTCTCGCTTCAGGTATGGTGACAATAGAGACTAAGGCGGGCTTTGCACACTAAGACATCGCAGGCCGATACTGCGATGCCGAGTGCGATAGTGCCCGCCCCCGTCGCAGCAGCGATATGTGGTGATAGCTGGCGTAGCGAAAGTTATCGCTACGCCAGCTTCACACACACACTCACCTGCCGTGCGACGTCCCTGTGGCCGGCGACCCGCCTCCTTGTTAAGGGGGCGGGTCGTGCGGCGTCACTGCGACGTCACACGGTAGGCGGCCAATCAGAGCGGAGGGGCGGAGATGAGCAGGATGTAAACATCCTGCCCACCTCGTTCCTCCCGCATATCCTACGGAAGCCGCAGTGAGGCCGGTAGGAGATGTTCCTCGCTCCTGCGACTTCACACACAGCGATGTGTGCTGCCGCAGGAGCGAGGAACAACATCGGACCATTGCGTCCGCGTAATTATGGATTACGCCGACGCTGTACCGATGATACGATTACGACGCTTTTGCGCTCGTTAATCGTATCATCCAGGCTTTACACACTGTGATGTCGCATGCGATGCCGGATGTGCGTCACTTTCAATTTGACCCCACCGACATCGCACCTGCGATGTCGCAGTGTGCAAAGTGCCCCTAAGTGTCTTGTTGGTACAATTGTACCAGCCTCAGGTGTGCCAGGGTCTTCCTCCCACCACATTTTGCTATACGCAGCAGTATATACTTCTGATTTTTCATGATATTATTGTAGGCAATTCATTTAACTGCTTTATTGCTGTGGTAGTGATGATGATGTAATATGTTGTGGGATCTTTTGGCCCGGTGACGCCCATCAATTCACCTCCTGTATGGAGAATCTCTGGCAGCTTTGTGCTTTGCACATGGAATTATTTACAATTTTTTATGTACAATTTGTTCATGAACAGGCTATTTGATTGCCAGTAGTTGGGTATTATCCCATACTTATCTGTGATTCCCCTTGCCTGTGTTCCCACTTGTTATTGTGCCGCCCTGCACCTACCCTATTTTTCAATAAAAATTATCACCTTTCAGCATATTGGGCTTTTGGTCGTGTTTTTCTTTTTCTTTTGTTTATTAATGTTATTGAAAAGAAGGGTGGCTGTATTGGTCACTAATCATTTTTTTTTCAAATGTCAAAATTGTATTTTTGTACATTTTACATTGTTTGGTTATTATTCTCACTGGAGCAGATGAACATAAACAATTGAGCTGTGAAAACATATGTTTCATTTAGTTATATAATCTGCATATTAATAGTTGCCCAATAATTCTGTACACTGCGATATTCTTCTATGAAAGACAAAACCTCACTTTTAATTTCTTAAAAATTCAGGTTTCAGGTTTGTTAACCTTTTGGATTAACCGACAGCAATGTAGTTGTTCAATAATAAAACAAATCATCAAAAGTACAAAGTGTCTAAAAATTGTGCACATAGTGTATTTATTACTTTTTTTACAATTGAGATTTTTTTTTAATCACTTGAGTATGTACGATGCCGGTAGAATATTCAAATTTTATTCTGATAGGATTCTACTACAATATCTTTTCTTCCTCAGCTAATGACTTAATTCCATTGTGTAAAAACTGACATATGTTTAAGAAACAGTGTGCATCGTTATTTATTCTTCTAATTTGTGCGGCTGAGACAAGTTTCTGTTGTGAAGAGATAATTGCTTAAATCAAGTGTCTTGAATTTCATGTCCCTGGTGACTATTACTATAAAGGAGAATGAATTGTACATTACTGTAACATTTTTCTCCAAAAAGAATAGAAAACAAAAGTACTGCTCTTTTCTTTGTAACGACTTTAATGTTAACCACGTAGAGAAACTTTTTACATATGATGAAAAACAACAAAAACATTATGTATTCTACAGGTTTATAGTATATAGTAATCTAATCCATACTATACCATAGTTACTCTTAAACTGCATTTACACTTCATAATTATCACGAATGAGTGTTCTTAGGAACAACATTTTTCACAATAATCATTCAGTCTAATCATTCAGTCTAAAATGCTAATCTCCCGATGAATGAGCAAAATGCTTGTTCAGGGGTGAACTGATAATCTGGTTTAAACTAAAAGTATATCCTTATGGATAATGGTTAGCGCTCAGACCCAATATCCATATAATTCTGCACCTAGATTTTCAGGCAGAAAACCCTTAATTTGCCTAGGATCAGAATACAAAACCTAGAAATAATTCCTATATATAAAATCAGCGCTGAATTAAGGGTACATTTTTAATTTGATATATTTATTTCTATTCTTACTCCAATATTGGATAACTTGTGATAAGAATATAAAAGAGCACAGATCCACAAACAACAATATATATACACTCTAGAAAAATTACTCCTCTAAAAAATATGTGTAGCCCCGGCTGGCGGCTGCCACCTTCAAAATAAAAAACTTTTTCAGATTAAAAATATTTTGCAGTGAAGAAGGGTTGGACGTTTTTTCCACAAATAAAGAGAATAAAAGCGTCCAAAATAAATTTGTCCCGTAGTATAGTGCATTTGAAGTCAAAGTAGTATTTTTCATAATTTTAATAACTTCACAAGGAAGGCTACAATTCCTCCAAGTTTTGCAAGTGTTACTATAAACCACGCACTCCACGTAAACCAAGCTCCCCTTGGTATGTTTAAACTTCCCGCACTCTTAGCGCACACCACAGGAATATTGCAGGAATGCAACGATAAACCGGGACACCCGTGACGGGTACCCAGTGCAGGTTACCTGATAAACGATACCAGTCTGGAGGTTCCAAGGTACTGCAGTCTCCGCGCAATGTAGGTTTCGCGTGCCTGGATAGAGTAGTTTCCAGCAAGGTTAGACCAGGTCTCCTCTGTGCGGAATCCTGCGCCTGGAGACACAGATGCTGGCAGGACTATGTCAAGTCACGGCTCCGCTCTGAGAAGGCAGGAGAATCGTTAGTTTCCGGGGTTAGAGGTTCTCCCAGAGCATGGATAGGAAAGCTTTTTCCTGGACTGTTTGGGCGTCCACCCGTTAACAAATTAAAGTTTTAAAACCTACATCGCGTGGAGACTGCAGTACCTTGCAAAACTTGGAAGAATTGCAGCCTTCCTTGTGAAGTTATTAAAATTTTGATAATCTGGTTTACACAAAAGAATATTGCTCTTGCAGGAACTGTGCTGGCGAGAAGCATAGTAATCTATGTGCACTGAACGATTTATAAAAATGTTCTATTACAAATCTTTCAGTGCTCATGTGAAGCGCATTTGACTTTTGTACATAGACCACTAACCGACCACCGTTCATCAAACAAGTAGCTGTTCGGTGGGCATTTACTGCCTCAGGTCAGCTAGTGAATACAGATGCTTGGTTGCAGATAACACTAGTTTATATGAAAAGATGTAAACTACCTCCAGTGGGAACTATCCTATGAATTCATGAAAGATAAGTTGTATCTAACCAACATGTTGGGTTTCTGTGAAGAGGCAAGTGCAAATCTGGATATTGGTAATGCAGCTGATGTGATTTATCGAGACTTTGCAAAGTCATTTGATACTGTGCCACATAACAGTCTAATGGCAGTGGGTACAAGAGGTTTAGGCAGGCACTTGCCAACCCACCTTATTCTACCACTGCAGTTTACATATAACCCCCTATTTGTATCCACCCATAATTGCTTCTGTGAGGAATCCATGTTATCATGGAGGAAAGGTATTGGATGTCTATTTGGGGTTAACTACTTTGTACACTTGGGTACTGCCCTTGTAAGGGCAGGAGTTACACAGGGGCACGACAACGATAATTATTTCTACCTCTTCTGCGGTTTCTATCTGGAAATGTGTGACTGAATATCTCAACACAGGGGAGGGCTGGCCCGGGAGGCAGGGGGGCAATTACCCTCTACGCCGCTCTCCCAGTTGTTTTATGGGGATGGCTGCATAATGTCATTATCACACACATGGCTGCGCGAAGTGACCTGCACGTGGCCATGTCTCCTCTACTGTGATGCGGCGGGGCTGATACACTGACACCTTACAGGTGCAGACAGTGCTGACCGGCCGTATATAATACAGGAGACACAAGTTCACTGTGCGCGGCCATGTGTGTTATAATGGTGTCATGCAACATGCGCTGCCTGCGTCCCGCCAAAGAGGAGCATCAGACAAGGGTTGTGGCTGAATTCCAGTGGCTGGAAGGACCTTTCTGGTTAGTGGGCGTGACTGGCTTGTTTGGTGGGCGTGACCATGTTTCCTCCCGTCCACTATAATCATGCAAGGGGGGATTTTGCTCCCCCCCCTACATCACTACCCATTTAGGGGCCTTATCCTCAGACCCACACTTCTATTATAAGCAACTCCAGGACCACGTGTAGTTTGTTCCTGGTGTCAGCTATGCCGGCTGAGGCCTCACCCCCTTCTGATAACATGGGAATGGTGTCAGCAAGGTCCTTTAACCCACTGGTATGTAGACTCTACCATCAAACAAGTTTGTGGGCCACAGGACACGAGAGAAGTGTCCCCCAATCATCAACAGTAAAAGCCTCCCAGTATGTCTGTTTGGCTGTGTCCATTTATCTGTGTTTATATGTTTGTGAATGTTATCATATATGTATATGCTTATGTGTCTGTGTATATGCTTCTATGTGACTATATCTGTGCATGTGTCTGTGTATATGTATGTGCTTCTATGTGACCATATCTGTACACGCCTCTGTGTATATGTATGTGATTCTATGTGACTATATCTGTTCACGTGTCTGTATATGTATGTGATTCTATGTGATTATATCTGTACACGCCTCTGTGTATATGTATGTGCTTCTATGTGACTATATCTGTGCACTTGTATGCATATATGTATATGCTTCTGTGTGACTATATCTGTGCACGTGTCTGTGTATATGTATGTGCTTCTGTGTGACTATATCTGTGCACGTTTCTGTGTATATGTATATGCTTCTGTGTGACTATATCTGTGCACGTGACTGTGTATATGTATGTGCTTGTATGTGACTATATCTTTGCACGTGTCTGTGTATATGTACAGTGCCTACAAGTAGTATTCAACCCTCTGCAGATTTAGCAGGTTTACACATTCGGAATTAACTTGGCATTGTGACATTTGGACTGTAGATCAGCCTGGAAGTGTGAAATCCACTGCAGCAAGAAAGAATGTTATCTCTTTTTTTTTTTTTTTTTTTTTTTTAAATTGTCAAAAGTTTATTAAGAGGGTCATTTATTATTCAACCCCTCAAACCACCAGAATTCTGTTTGGTTCCCCTAAAGTATTAAGAAGTATTTCAGGCACAAAGAACAATGAGCTTCACATGTTTGGATTAATTATCTCTTTTTCCAGCCTTTTCTGACTAATTAAGACCCTCCCCAAACTTGTGAACAGCACTCATACTTGGTCAACATGGGAAAGACAAAGGAGCATTCCAAGGCCATCAGAGACAAGATCGTGGAGGGTCACAAGACTAGCAAGGGGTACAAAACTCTTTCCAAGGAGTTGGGCCTACCTGTCTCCACTGTTGGGAGCATCATCCGGAAGTGGAAGGCTTATGGAACTACTGTTAACCTTCCACGGCCTGGACAGCCTTTGAAAGTTTCCACCCGTGCCGAGGCCAGGCTTGTCCGAAGAGTCAAGGCTAACCCAAGGACAACAAGGAAGCAGCTCCGGGAAGATCTCATGGCAGTGGGGACATTGGTTTCAGTCAATACCATAAGTAACGTACTCCACCGCAATGGTCTCCGTTCCAGATGAGCCCGTAAGGTACCTTTACTTTCAAAGCGTCATGTCAAGACTCGTCTACAGTTTGCTCATGATCACTTGGAGGACTCTGAGACAGACTGGTTCAAGGTTCTCTGGTCTGATGAGACCAAGATCGAGATCTTTGGTGCCAACCACACACGTGACGTTTGGAGACTGGATGGCACTGCATACGACCCCAAGAATACCATCCCTACAGTCAAGCATGGTGGTGGCAGCATCATGCTGTGGGGCTGTTTCTCAGCCAAGGGGCCTGGCCATCTGGTCCGCATCCATGGGAAGATGGATAGCACGGCCTACCTGGAGATTTTGACCAAGAACCTCCGCTCCTCCATCAAGGATCTTAAGATGGGTCGTCATTTCATCTTCCAACAAGACAACGACCCAAAGCACACAGCCAAGAAAACTAAGCCCTGGTTCAAGAGGGAAAAAATCAAGGGGTTGCAGTGGCCTAGTCAGTCTCCTGACCTTAACCCAATTGAAAACTTGTGGAAGGAGCTCAAGATTAAAGTCCAAATGAGACTCCCAAGAACCTAGATAACTTGGAGAAGATCTGCATGGAGGAATGGGCCAAGATAACTCCAGAGACCTGTGCCGGCCTGATCAGGTCTTATAAAAGACGATTATTAGCTGTAATTGCAAACAAGGGTTATTCCACAAAATATTAAACCTAGGGGTTGAATAATAATTGACCCACACTTTTATGTTGAAAATTTATTAAAATTTAACTGAGCAACATAACTTGTTGGTTTGTAAGATTTATGCATCTGTTAATAAATCCTGCTCTTGTGTGAAGTTTGCAGGCTCTAACTTATTTGCATCTTATCAAACCTGCTAAATCTGCAGGGGGTTGAATACTACTTGTAGGCACTGTATATGCTTCTATGGGACTATATCTGTCTGTGTCTGTGCATATGTGTGTACAAATGTCTGTACATGTCTATGCTGTGTGTGTACATGTCTGTATGATGTGTACATGTGGCGCCCTGGACAAGCCAGGGGCCACAGAGAACAACACCCACACACCCCACACTCCCGGTCAGGCACACCGAAGTCAGACACAAAACCCTTGTTGCCTTCCTCCAGGGGCTGATGTTCACACCAGGGGGGTAGGCCAGGCGGTTGGCCCCGCCCACCGAGGAGTTCACAGTTCTGGAGGCGGGAAAAGAGTTCAGTTTGAGAGTGGAAAGTGAGAGGAAGTGAAGTAAGTAGTGGAGCAGACTGAAGTTGGTCCGGGTGTGTGGCCCGGACGGATCAGCAAGGTTGGCAGACGGTAGTGACCGTCTGCAAGAGTGGCCTATCGGAGTCTACCATAAGGACCGTGGACGGGCGGTGGCCCGGCGGTACCGGACCAGTACACAAAGAGAAGTCAGCACTATCTGGCAGGGGCTTACGGACCCCGGCAAGGCTAGGAGTCGCTGTGAATTTGCCAAATCCGTCAGCGAAGGGAACCTCCTGGGTTTCCCAGCAGCCAAGTCCCGACAGAAGGCAACAGTCCAACCAAGAGAGGGGAACACAGCCACCGCCAAGGCTACCGTTCCCAGGGCCAGAGCCTGTGGGCAAAAGGGGCTCCTCCGGCCCATATCCAAGCTGGGGAGCGGGTTACCGGTGGGAACCCATTGGAACCGTTTACAGTACATAGGTGCAGGGAAAGGCAGTCACCATCAACCTGCCGGGAGAAAACAACACCGCAGCCGTCTGTGGGACCCGTCCATCCAGCCGTGTGTTTTACCGAGAACTGTGTCCTCATCATTGGCTGAGTGAGTACCACCGTGCCATGCGGCACAGCGCTGCCCCCGCGACCCTGCACCTCACCAGGCCCCGTAACCCGCCTGTCATCCATCCCTACCCCATCACCGGGCCCCGGGACAACCAACCGCCTACCCACGGAGGGGAGAACTAACAACAAAGCTGCTCCCTGTCACCGCTCCCAGGATCCCCGTCTAGAGCAGCGGTGGTGTCACCAATATCACCACAACCGTGGGTGGCGTCACGGACAATAACCAAATCCCCCACAACCAAATCCCCACCCTTTTCACTCACGGGCGAGGAGCACCGCTCGAGTTCCCGGGATCCGGCCCACCGCTCGAGCCACCACAGAGCAGCGGCAGCAGCAGCCGGACCCGAGCAGTGGGAGAGCGCAGTGTCCCCTCCTCCGCCCGCGACAACTTGGCGTCACGAACAGGATCCTACCGTTCTACCAACTGGTGGAAGTGCGCCTTGTGTGACCGCCGGAGGTGTCCGGCCGAAAAATTTGTGAAGCCGCCATCTTGGGTGCGAAGAATTCCCGCTCGAGCGTCTCCTCGAGTAGTGGAGGCGCGAAGGCCAAAGCCCCGCCCTTGTGGAGGAGGAGCCGGAAAAAGACTAAGGGGGGTCGGATGGTGTCACGCTCCCCGTGTCCCAGCACCGCTCCTTACCCACTGATCCAGTCCATGTGTTCACCAGTCATGGCTGCCGCTCCCGCTCTTGCTCCCCTGAGTCCTGGGACTCTGACTCTGACTAATGCCTCTGTATAGGACCAGGCCGCGCCCACTCTCCTGGTCTTATAGGCCCAGCACACCTGAAGCAGGAAATGACATAGGGCTGTGCTGGGTATATAAGACTTGCCTTTCCATGTGGGCGGGGCCTGATCAACGTGTCTAGAAGCTTTGTCTTTTGTGCTAGGTGCTCAGGCCCCCTGGTGCCGTGTCCTGTAGACTTCTTGTCTTTGCTCCCTGGTACCTGTGCCTGTCTTCCTTACCGTCCTGAAGAACTTTGTGACTCTGCTGACCTGGTTATACCTGTCCCGGCCACGCCAGTGCTCCGGCTGCCGTGTACCCTGCCCTCCGGTGGGATACTCGGTCCAGTGGATCCACCTCCTGGGCCCACCAGTCCTCCCGGTCCTGACAGATTGATCAGGCCATGGATCCCGCTGGAGCACAAACATCAGAGCTGGCTGAGCTGCGCCAGGAGCTGGCACAACAGCGTGAAACCCTGAACCGGATGCTGAAATTCCTGGCGTCCGTGGACCATCGGTTATATACGCTGCAGACCGCCGCCTCGTCTGAGTCCACGCAGCAACCAGTCTCCAGGTCCGAACCAGTTTCCTCCACGGCCTCGCAACTGCTCCTCGCTGCTCCGCCTCGCTATGCAGGGGAGCCCAAGTCCTGCCGCGGTTTTCTGAACCAGTGCTCCCTGCACTTCCAGTTGCTCCCGCACTTGTTTGCCTCAGACCAGGCCAAGGTGGCGTTCCTGATGTCACACCTGGAAGGCGAAGCCCTGGCCTGGATTAACCCCCTGTGGGAAAATGAGGACCCGATGATCACCGACATCCAGGAGTTCCTGCGAGCCTTCAGGGGCACCTTCGACGAACCCGGACGAACTACCGCAGTGACCTCTACGCTCCTCCGGCTACGCCAAGGGACCCAAACAGTCGGCCAATACGCCATCCAGTTCCGCACGCTCGCTTCGGAGCTGGGCTGGAACAATGAGGCCTTAACAGCGGCCTTTTGGGAGGGTCTCTCGGGTCGTATTAAAGACGAACTAGCCGGCCGTGATGTTCCACGCACCCTGGATGCTTTGATTTCCCTGGCCACCCGGATTGACCTCCGCTTTCAGGAGCGTACCCAAGAAAGAGTCCGGGAGAAGCGACCACCTTGCCATGCCTTGCCCCCGCAGAGACCTACCGCTCCCTCGTCCCTGCCTTTCCGTGACTTATCGCCAGAACCCATGCAAGTGGACCGTCTGACCCAAGCCAAGCAACGCCGTGCAGAACGGCTCGCCCGGGGCCTGTGCTTCTATTGCGGAGACGGTTCACATATGCTCCGTTCTTGCCCGGAGAAACCAAGTAGACCCCAGGTCCAAGGGATGGTGGGAACCGCCATCCTTGCCACCGAAATCCCTTTGGTTCCAGTTAAACAGACTGTCCGGGTGACGACAGAGGGGACCCGGTTTTCAGCTGAGGCCCACATCGATTCCGGGGCAGCAGGCAACTTCATTCACCAGGCCACGGTAGACAAATACCAGGTCCCTGTCACCCCGCTGAAGAAGCCTCTCTGGTTCGCCTCAGTGGACGGAAAACCACTCTACAAACCTGTCCGGTTTACCACCGAACCCGTGAACCTCCAGGTTGGCGCTTCGCATACCGAGACTATAGCCTTCTATGTCATCCCAAGAATGGCTCCTGAGCTCCTGCTGGGTCTGCCCTGGCTTCAACTCCATGACCCTGTCATTAGTTGGCGCTCTGGCGCTATTTCCCGCTGGGGACCCTTGTGTCATGACCACTGCCTACAGCCCGTTCCTCGACCCCTGTCACCTGAACCTGTTATGCCGCAGGAAGAGGAAGAGGTGACGACGCAGTCCAGTGCCGTGCCACAACTCTTGTCTCCTGTGCCTGTGGTGCCATCGGAACCAGAGGAGACGACGCACTCCAGCGACATTCCACCGTCCCTGAGAATTGAGACTGTGATGCCACCGGCTACCGAGGAAGAGCCACTGTCCGGTACCCAGTCCGAGACGCCCGATCCGGTCGTCCAAGACTCCAGTCCTGCCTCTGACTGTCTCCCCCCGCTTCCCGTTGCCCCCGTTGCCACTGCTGGTGGATCGGCTAGGCGCCGTGCGGCCAGGAAGCCGGTACGGGGTCAGCGGTCCTTCCCCGCCTTCGTGTTGGATCCTGGTCCGGTGACTCGATCCGGGGTGCCCCTGGGGTTCTGTGCACGGAGGGGGGGGCATAGAGGGGGGGGTACTGTCACGCTCCCCGTGTCCCAGCACCGCTCCTTACCCACTGATCCAGTCCATGTGTTCACCAGTCATGGCTGCCGCTCCCGCTCTTGCTCCCCTGAGTCCTGGGACTCTGACTCTGACTAATGCCTCTGTATAGGACCAGGCCGCGCCCACTCTCCTGGTCTTATAGGCCCAGCACACCTGAAGCAGGAAATGACATAGGGCTGTGCTGGGTATATAAGACTTGCCTTTCCATGTGGGCGGGGCCTGATCAACGTGTCCTTTAGCTTGTCTTTAGAGCTAGATGCTCAGGTCCCTTGTGCTCTCTCCTGTGACTCCTTGTCTTTGCTCCCTGGTACCTGTGCCTGTTTTCCTTACCGTCCTAAAGAACTTTGTGACTCTGCTGACCTGGTTATACCTGTCCCGGCCACGCCAGTGCTCCGGCTGCCGTGTACCCTGCCCCCCGGTGGGATACTCGGTCCAGTGGATCCACCTCCTGGGCCCACCAGTCCTCCCGGTCCTGACAGATGGCGTCCGGCCGCATGTGAACCGCGGCTGTGGAAGCAGAGACGCCAGGACTCTGCGGCGATACTGGGTTCCTGGAAGACCTCATTGCCAAGATGCACAGGCCGACTACCAGCGATGACGCTCCCGCACCCGGCACGGCGATGTGGCTGAGAGACCGGACCGCCCCGCTGAACAACCGTCTGCAAGCCCACATGCAGCTCCTCCTGGAGGAGTGGGAGACCGACATGGCGGACGTGGTGGAAGCTATGCGGAGACGCGAGGTGGAAGAGGATTTGGAAGGGAGGGTGAGTGACCCACGCCCCTGTACCCCTAGCGGGTCGGTCATCGCGGCCGAGGGACCCGGTCCATCCCCGCTCGCCCTGCCTCCTCCCCCACTACCCCTGTTAGCTGCTGCCGCCCCGCCACTAGGCCCGCTACCTATTCAACCGGTAGCAATACCCTGCCAATCCGCCTTGGCGGACCGACTGGCTGCAGACACGCGGAGCCGGCCTGAATCACTCCTGTGGGAACCACCAGGATCGCAGCCCCTTAGTGAAGACGTATCAGAGGCCTCGGCCAGGATGGCACCAGGTGCTGTACCCGAGCCCGGGACCGTGGAGTGGATGAAGGCCAGAATAATTGAGTTCAACCAACGCCAGCAGAACCAGATATGCCTTATGATGGAGCAGTGGACCAATGAGGTGGAGATGCTGATTGCGACTGCCCCGATGTACGGGATGGGAACAGATGTGACGGAGCCGATAGGTGACCCACGTCCCTATGTCCTACCAGGACCGGCCACTGCGGCTGAGGGGCCCGGCCCAGTCTCGAACCACGCCTCGCCCTTACTATTACTTATGGGGCACCTCAGCGTGAATCCACCTGACCTACTACCCCCCGCTACCGCAGAAGAATCTGATGTGCTGGATACTGAGAGCCGGGAGGCTGCGGCAGCTGGCGGCAACCCGCCTGATGCAGAGACAAGTGATAGTGACTCCAGTGACTCCAGCTCCGGTGCTGAGCCCACCCCTGAAAGTGAGGAGGCAAGTGAGCGTCTCCGCTACGTGGGAGAACCGGTAGTTTATTACACCGCGCGCAATGGTGGGAACGGATACCGGGCACCCCTGTCACAGCAGGCATGTCACTGCATGTTTGACATGCTGGTGGTGGAGGATGGGGCCGCCTCAACCGAAGAGTCGGAGTAAGGGCAGCGGAGTCCCGTTGCAGTTGTACCCCGTTGGGACCACAAAAGTACCGTTTGAAAATGAATGATAAGTAAATGATTACCGTGAAGTTCACCTGATATGCTGCTTGATTGAAACCGGTCGTTGCCGGCAACTGGTCCCCATTGGGACCCCCTTTTCAAATTATGCGTAGAAACTACTACGAACAGGCCCGAGAACTAGCAGGGCAACCACAAACTTGTGGCATGTAAATAATGTTTCTATGGCTTTCACCGTTACCGCCTCCGGAGAGGCAGATTGGAGGAAGGGCCCGCAGTGGAGCAGGCTGGGGCCCAGCCACCACCGGAACCGGTGGCGATCCTCTGGGGGTTTCAGGGATTCCCCATGGACGTGGGTCCCCTGAAAAGGACAGAACCCGCTCGGGCAACTTGTGCTGGACTGTGGTCAAGGGGTGCTGCCTGTTTGCTTAGGGGCAGCATCAGGGCCAGGTTGCTTGGGTGGGAGAGAGCGGAAGCCGTACCGTTACGCAACGTTTAAGTAAGAGTACCTCCCGATGTGGGAAGATGTTATTATAAATGTATTCTGTTTTACCGTTTTATCTTTTTCAGTTGTGAAAATAAAACCGGTGATGGACGGGCAGCCTGCGGACGGTCTGCATTTTACTAAGGGGGAATGTGGCGCCTTGAACAAGCCAGGGGCCACAGAGAACAACACCCACACACCCCACACTCCCGGTCAGGCACACCGAAGTCAGACACAAAACCCTTGTTGCCTTCCTCCAGGGGCTGATGTTCACACCAGGGGGGTGGGCCAGGCGGTTGGCCCCACCCACCGAGGAGTTCACAGTCCTGGAGGCGGGAAAAGAGTTCAGTTTGAGAGTGGAAAGTGAGAGGAAGTGAAGTAGTAGTGGAGCAGACTGAAGTTGGTCCGGGTGTGTGGCCCGGACGGATCAGCAAGGTTGGCAGACAGTGGTGACCGTCTGCAGGAGTGGCCTATCGGAGTCTACCGTAAGGACCGTGAACGGGCGGTGGCCTGGTGGTACCGGACCGGTACACAAAGAGAAGTCAGCACCATCTGGCAGGGGCTTACGGACCCCGGCAAGGCTAGGAGTCGCCGTGAATTTGCAAAATCCGTCAGCGAAGGGAACCTCCTGGGTTTCCCAGCAGCCAAGTCCCGACAGAAGGCAGCAGTCCAACCAAGAGAGGGGAACACAGCCACCGCCAAGACTACCGTTCCCAGGGCCAGACCCTGCGGGCAAAAGGGGCTCCTCCGGCCCATGTCCAAGCTGGGGAGCGGCTTGCCGGTGGGAACCCATTGGAACCGTTTACAGTACATAGGTGCAGGGAAAGGCAGTCACCATCAACCTGCCAGGAGAAAACAACACCGCAGCCGTCTGTGGGACCCGTCCATCCAGCCGTGTGTTTTACCGAGAACTGTGTCCTCATCATTGGCTGAGTGAGTACCACCGTGCCGTGCGGCACAGCACTGCCCCCGCGACCCTGCACCTCACCAGGCCCCGTAACCCGCCTGTCATCCATGCCTACCCCATCACCGGGCCCTGGGACAACCAACCCCCTACCCACGGAGGGGAGAACTAACAACAAAGCTGCTCCCTGTCACCGCTCCCGGGATCCCCGTCTAGAGCAGCGGTGGTGTCACCAATATCACCACAACCGTGGGTGGCGTCACGGACAATAACCAAATCCCCACAACCAAATCCCCATCCTTTTCCCTCACGGGCGAGGAGCGCCGCTCGAGTCCCCGGGATCCGGCCCACCGCTTGAGCCACCACAGAGCAGCGGCAGCAGCAGCCGGACCCGAGCAGTGGGAGAGCGCAGCGTCCCCTCCTCTGCCCGCGACATACACATCTCTGTACTGTATGTTTTCATGTCCTGCGGTGCGGCTTTCAGAGCTGCAGCATGTCACTTTATTGCTGTGGAGTCGCGAGTGTTCTCCGCAGGGCAAACAGAGAGAAAGACCGCAGCAGCCTGAACCCTGATTGTGGGCTCAGGCACCTGTGGTTCCTGCGGATAGCACACGTAGCAGGTGCGGTCCTTACAGATAGCATTCACGGCCCTGAAGGAGAGGATATGCTGCATCCAGGATGCAGCATGTTTGGACCGTGGGTACATACCCTTATAGTGTATTGTGATGTACTGTATGTGTAAAACATTTGTATCTTTAGGGCACAACACTAAATCTATAAGGCCTAGAACACACAGCGAGTAAAACGGAGTAAGTGCAATGCGATTAAAAAATTGCATTCCACTCAGCCCAATGTTACTCTATGAGGCCGCTCCCATGAGCGATATTTTTTTCTCAGGATCGCATTCCACCTGCAACATGCTGCAGTTGTTTTTCGGTCCGATTAGGGCTGTTTCACTCACACCCACTCAAGTTTATGGGTGCGAGAGAAACATTGCATTGCACTCGCATTACAGCAGAGTGCTATGCGATTATCACATCAGCCGGCAATGGAGGAGATAAATCTCTCCCTCTTCTCCGCGGCTGTGGTCTGATTGCAGGATCGGACCACAGTCACATGACATTTGGCTCCTGCTGTGCTGCGAGCCTGATCCGAGTGTCATGTGAGTCACTCGCACTAATCACTGTGTGGCCCCAGCCTAATGGTGAGTGCCCACCATCAGGCTTCCTCATAGTCTGGACGCAGCACACTTTCTCTGGTGGAGACCACATTGTCCGTGCCCACCATCAGGTGTCCTCACAGTCTGGACGCAGCATACTTTCTTTGGCGGAGATGCTAGTCTCCTGAGCGGGAGATCACGCTGTCCGTGTACACAATCAGGGTCACTGACACATTGGATTTTCGCTGTGTTCTCACACTCAGAGCACTAGCATCTCTGTTCAGATCGGAAACTCGCACCACAGGTGAGTTTATGGAGCATCTAAAAGAAGCACAGGGGGCCGGAGAGTTCTATAAATCCCATCCACTGTGCTTGTACTGTACAACACAGCATTTTGGACAAAGTGAAAACACTTTGCGTCCAAAGGGCTGCTAACACCGATCGTGGGTCCGGGCCTTAAGGGCTCGTTCACATATGTGTTGTGGAATTTCATTTGTCTTTCCATGTTTATGAAAAACCCAGAGCTAGTGAACATGTGCCGCCCCAGCAGCGGATCGAACCGCTCGGATCCGGGGGTAATGTCCGTTCGTTGCTTGAGGGTTTCTGGACCAGGGGGCTAAGGGGCCACACTCTAAAGTAAAAGGGGGAATATTTACAGGGGAGTTATAGTTCGTGACGCCATCCGTGGTGTGCGGTAATTGGGAGTACCGCCGCTGCCGTTGAGTACCCGGGGTGATGGAGTGGGGCAGCAAGGTGTCATTGCGCTCCACGGGTAGGCCCCGGGACTCTGTATGGTGATACTCAGTGCCGTGAAGGGGGAAAGTCACTCAGGTACTCACTCAGCCAATAAGCAGACGCTGACAACTGGGTAAACCAAGTCTCTGGGTGCCGCAGCCGCTCAAAGGGGAGCTCATCCGGGTCCCGTCCCCTGCAGTGCTGCCTGGTGATTCGTGACCTGCCTCCTGGCACAAAGTTTAAATTCACCGTAGTGGCCCAGTAGTCTAGAACTTGCCGTGCCCCGCTCCCCACTGTGGCTAAGTGTGGGAGCTTTTTCTCAGGGCTCACGCTTGGGATTTCAGTGGGCCGCTTGTTTGGAAAGCCCTATCCCCCTCATTGCGCTAGTGCCCCAATTCTGGAGCTAGTGGAACAGTCCATAAAGGCTCCATTCTCCGCAGGAAAATTGCCGAGTTTCCTGAAGCTTCTCCCTGACCAAGGGTCCATGTACCCCGCCGTGATTTTGGTCCCGGACCGGTGTTAGGACCAGGCTGCTGACCATCCTCTTTGACAGGTCCAGGCACCTAGCCTCAATCCCCCTGCGATCATGGGTCCGACTCCTCTAGGCCCAGACCACCGTCTGGAACCTAGTCAGCTTCTCCTGGGAGCCACTACTCCCAGCTTCCTCTGAGCTCCTCTCATGTCGAGGGCTACCACACTTCAATCTCCACTTCTCTACTCCACTTCTCTACTCTACTCTACTACACTCCTCACCTCCCCTTCCTGATCCCTAGGTGGGCGACCCTATTCAGCTTAAGCCGTCCACTGGTGTGCCTGGTGAGTGTGGTGCAGGGTCTATCTAGGATTTAATTTGCTGTTGCAGGCAACACTGCAAGATAGGGACCCAGAACCATGAGGGATTTGAATACTGCACTGAAGAGAAAGAGCATGCAGTGCCCTGTGACGACCTGAATAGTCCAGGGGCATCACAAACACATGTACAGGGACAGTAGAGGGAAACTGAAAATTAATTTTAGGGTCCCTATGGTACCCTAAGGGACCTGTTCCTGCCTGACAACGGAGAGTATGACACCATAAATTTTTGTACGCTCCCGTTCCGCATCGGCTGACCCTCTCTTTACCCTGTCACTTTAAGTGGATCATTAATAACAAATATGACTACAAAAAAAAATGGGGTCCAAGTGTGGAAGGTATAATCACTCCACTCCTTTGTCCAATACACATGTGCATATTAATAAACAATGGAAGTATCAATGCAACAATGAACCATTGGACGAGAAATACCAATACACAACCTAGGAATAAATTCCGAGGTATATGCAATAATACTGTATATCCAAAATAAAAATATCCTCATCCACTTTTTTTAAATATTTGTATGAACCACCACAGGAAGATTATTACCGTGGCCCCATTTACATCAGCGACAAGGGATATATGCTGCCTAGTGCATGACTCCAAGATATATACATCCTGTATTCTGATGACTACAGTCATAAAGTCATGCACAAAGCATGATATAAATAATCAACATTAATATAATGGAAGGAAAAGCAAATAGTCAATTCCATTTAGAAAAAGGTCACCCTTCCTCTATAAACAATAAAAGGCCGCCAATATCCACTCATATCAAAATGCATAAATGTTATATGTATTTGAGAGTTTTTTGCATGTTCATGAAAAGAAAAGTGAAACTAACCTTGCACTGTGACATAGCTTTGTCACCTTAAGGCCTCCTTCACATATCCGTGTTGTATCCCCTTTTTTCACTGTTACCACATGTACCTGTCATAATTTATGGTGCTGCTTGCATGTGCGTGTGTTTACACAGACCATGTGTTCATGTGATCCACATGGAGACATCTGTTTTTTTTTTCCAGCAGCACAGATGACAAGAGCCAATAGAAGTCTATGGGGCCGTGAAAGACACGTACAGCAGACGCATGGCATCAGTGTACAGTCTGTGTGCCATCTGTGTGCTGTACGTGTTTAACATTGAAAATATAGGAGAAGCTTTCTAATTGTTGAATTTGTAGTTAGCTGGGTTATGGTACTGTATCTATGTAGCAAGTGTGGTTTTGCTCCCATATCTATATAGTGAGCTTGGTTATGGTACCATATTTAAGCAGTAAGCTTAGTTCTGGTACTATATGTTTGCAGTAAGCTTGTTCTGTTCCTTTATCTATGTAGTAGGCTTGGTTCTGTTGCTGTTTCCATGTAGTAGTCTTAGTAAGTATGATTTCGTTACTGTATGGATACATTAAGCTCGGTTTTGCTCCCATATCTCTGAAGTAAGCTTGGTTATGCTCCTTTATCTCTGAAGTAAGCTCAGTTCTGCTCCTGTATCTCTGTAGTAAGCTCAGTTCCGCTCCCATATCTCTGTAGTAAGCTCGATTCTGATCTTGTATCTCTGTAGTAAGAACAATTCTGATCTTGTATCTCTGTGGTAAGAGCGATTCTGATCTCGTATCTCTGTGGTAAGCTATGTTCTGTTCCCATATCTCTGTAGTAAGCTCGGTTTTGCTCCCATATCTCTGAAGTAAGCTTGGTTATGCTCCTTTATCTCTGAAGTAAGCTCAGTTCTGCTCCTGTATCTCTGTAGTAAGCTCAGTTCCGCTCCCATATCTCTGTAGTAAGCTCGATTCTGATCTTGTATCTCTGTAGTAAGAACAATTCTGATCTTGTATCTCTGTGGTAAGAGCGATTCTGATCTCGTATCTCTGTGGTAAGCTATGTTCTGTTCCCATATCTCTGTAGTAAGCTCGGTTCTGCTCCCATATCTCTGTAGTAAGCTCCTTGCAGTTCCTGTATCTATGTAGGCATCTTGGTCCTGTTGCAATAAGCACGGTTCTGTTCCCATATATATGTACCAGTCTGTTCATAAAGCCTGTTACCTCTGCTGCTTTAATACGGCGGGCAGAGATAAACAGGCCAAAGGTGGGCCCTCCGCAACATGAGTGCCACTGCCTTATGATTGCCCCCCTGGCTAAATTGTGCCAGCCAGCCCCTGTCTCAAGATTAGACTGGGTGAGATCAAATTATTTTATGTATATGTATTTGTGTGTGTCTTTTGATATTGCACTGGCTTGGCACGTTTTGATTGTTTACATTTGGATCCTACATATGTTAAATGAATTATTAAAAGGTATATTTGATCTTCATTGCTATATATTCAATTAATTTGGAATATTTACCTGTTACTTCTACTTACAGTGGAGATTTGCTTTATAACAAATGATAAGGAGGAAAACTAAAGCAGAGAGGAAATAACCAGACGATAGGAGGAGTTCCACTGCACACCAAGCAACATAGTTTCATAGTTTCATAGTTTTTAAGGTTGAAGGGAGACTCTAAGTCCATCTAGTTCAACCCGTAGCCTAACATGTTGATCCAGAGGAAGGCAAAAAAACCCCAATGTGTCAAATAAGCTCCAATGGGGAAAAAAATTCCTTCCTGACTCCACATACGGCAATCAGACTAGTTCCCTGGATCAACACCCTGTCATAAAATCCAATATACATAACTGGTAATATTATATTTTTCAATTAATGCGATCAGGCTCTGCTTAAATTTTACTTGTGAATCCCTCAATACAACATCATACGGCAGAGAGCTCCATAGTCTCACTGCTCGTACAGTAAAGAATCCTCATCTGTGATTATGATTAAACATTCTTTCCTCAAGACGTAGCGGATGCCCCCGTGTTCCAGTCGCAGGCCTAGGTGTAAAGAGATCTTTGGAAAGGTCTCTGTACTGTCCCCTCATATATTTATACATTGTGATTAGATCCCCCTAAGCCTTTGTTTTTCCTAACTAACTAACCCCAAGTTTAATAACCTGTCTTGGTATTGCAGCCCACCCATTCCTCTAATAATCTTGGTCGCTCTTCTATCTACCTGTAAGATTATGCTATTTATAACCTTCTATACTTTTGCTAACAAGAAATGCATCCATTCCTCTCTTAAATTCATTCAGTGAGTTGGCCATCACCACTTCCTCAGGAAGAGAGTTCCAGAGCCTCACTGCTCTTACCGTGAAGAACCCTCTTCTATGCTGATGTAGGAATTTTCTTTCCTCCAATCGAAAAGAATGCCCCCTTGTTCTTGTCATAGTCCTTGGTACAAACAGATCATGGGAGAGATCTCTATATGGCCCTCTGATATATTTGTACATATTTATTAGGTCTCCCCTAAGTCTTCTCTTTTCTAGAGTAAATAGACCTAATTTTGATAACCTTTCCGTGTATTGTAATGCACCCATTCCATTTATTATTTTAGTAGCCCGCCTCTGAACCCTTTCAAGTTCAGTAATGTCTTTCTTCAGCACCGGCGCCCATAATTGCACACAATACTCCAAGTGTGGTCTGACTAGTGATTTGTACAGAGGGAGAATGATGTTTTCATCTCGTGCCCCCAGACCTCTTCTAATGCATCCCATCACCCTATTTGCTTTGGTGGCTGCTGCCTGACACTGGGCCCTCCAATTTAGATTCTTATTCACTAAGATGCCTAAGTCTTTTTCCATGTCTGATTTCCCCAGCAGTTTCCCATTTAGTAAGTAATCGAAGCATCTGTTTCTCCTTCCCATGTGCATAACCTTACACTTATCTGTGTTAAACCTCATTTGCCATTTTTCAGCCCAATTCTCCAATTTACTCAAGTCCATCTGTAGTTGCAAACTGTCCTCCTTTGTGTTAACTACCTTACATAGTTTTGTATCATCTGCAAATACTGATATTTTACTCTGTAAACCATCCACCAGATCATTAATAAATATATTAAATAGTAGGGGGCCCAATACAGACCCCTGTGGCACCCCACTAGTAACCCTGGCCCAATCTGAGTATGCACCATTAATAACCACTCTTTGTTTTCTACCACTAAGCCAGCTACCTACCCATCTACACACATTTTCCCCGAGCCCAAGCTTTCTCATTTTACTTAGCAGTCTTTTATGTGGGACAGTGTCAAATGCTTTACCGAAGTCGAGATAAATGACATCCAATGATTCTCCTCGGTCCATGTGAGAGCTTACATCCTCATAGAAGCTGATCAGGTTAGTTTGACAGGAGCGATCCTTCATAAATCCATGTTGATATGGAGTTAAACAGTTATTAACATTGAGACATTCCATAATAGTATCCCTTAAAAACCCTTCAAACATTTTACCCACAACAGATGTTAAGCTTACCGGCCTATAGTTTCCAGGTTCCCTTTTGCACCCTTTTTTGAATATTGGTACCACATTTGCTAGCCGCCAATCCAGTGGAACAGACCCAGTTTCTATAGAGTCCTTAAATAAAAGGAATAGAGGCCTGTCTATTACATTACTTACCGTATTTTTCGGACTATAAGACGCACCGGACTATAAGACGCACCCTGGTTTTAGAGGAGGAAAATGGGAAAATAAAACTTTAAGCAAAAAATGTGGTCATGACATACTGTTATAGGGCGAGGATCTGCTGCTGACACTGTTATGGGGGTAATGTCCCCAAATTCTCTACTAAGGTACCCCATCCTGGTAATGATCCTCCTGCCTTGTATATGATCCTGCTATAAACCCCCATCCAGCCTGTTCACATGCCCCCCCCATCCAGCCTGTTCACATGCCCCCCCCATCCAGCCTGTTCACATGCCCCCCCCATCCAGCCTGTTCACATGCCCCCCCCCATCCAGCCTGTTCACATGCCCCCCCATCCAGCCTGTTCACATGCCCCCCCATCCAGCCTGTTCACATGCCCCCCCATCCAGCCTGTTCACATGCCCCCCCCATCCAGCCTGTTCACATGCCCCCCCCCATCCAGCCTGTTCACATGCCCCCCCCATCCAGCCTGTTCACATGCCCCCCCCATCCAGCCTGTTCACATGCCCCCCCCATCCAGCCTGTTCACATGCCCCCCCATCCAGCCTGTTCACATGCCCCCCCCATCCAGCCTGTTCACATGCCCCCCCCCATCCAGCCTGTTCACATGCCCCCCCCATCCAGCCTGTTCACATGTCCCCCCCATCCAGCCTGTTCACATGCCCCCCCCATCCAGCCTGTTCACATGCCCCCCCATCCAGTTCACATGCCCCCCCCATCCAGCCTGTTCACATGCCCCCCCCCATCCAGCCTGTTCACATGCCCCCCCATCCAGCCTGTTCACATGCCCCCCCCATCCAGCCTGTTCACATGCCCCCCCATCCAGCCTGTTCACATGCCCCCCCATCCAGCCTGTTCACATGCCCCCCCATCCAGCCTGTTCACATGCCCCCCCATCCAGCCTGTTCACATGCCCCCCCATCCAGCCTGTTCACATGCCCCCCCATCCAGCCTGTTCACATGCCCCCCCATCCAGCCTGTTCACATGCCCCCCCATCCAGCCTGTTCACATGCCCCCCCATCCAGCCTGTTCACATGCCCCCCCATCCAGCCTGTTCACATGCCCCCCCATCCAGCCTGTTCACATGCCCCCCCATCCAGCCTGTTCACATGCCCCCCCATCCAGCCTGTTCACATGCCCCCCCCATCCAGCCTGTTTACATGCCCCCCCATCCAGCCTGTTTACATGCCCCCCCATCCAGCCTGTTTACATGCCCCCCCATCCTGCCTGCTCATATACTCCCATCGTGCTCATATACCATCCTGGTATATGGCCTGTATCCTATAGCACAGAGAAAAAAACTAAACGTTTATACTCACCTTTTCCTCACTCCCTGCAGCACCGATCACATCTTCCTCTCTGGCACGCTGATCTGTGTGTGTGGAGCCGTTCCCCTGCAACATCGCGATGTCTTCCTGTCTGTGCCGATCAGCTGACCAGCTCAGCACAGATCAGCTGACCGGCACAGACAGGAAGTCATCGCGTGCAGCAGGGGGGCGGCTCCACACACGGGGACGGGTGAGTGTACTGATTCACTGCACCCCGCGCTGGTAATGACGCGCGGGGAGCAATGAATACAGCCGCACATGATCACTCCAGGCTGTAATTGCCAGGGGTGATCATGCCGGCTCTTTACTATGCGCGCGTCCCCGCTCATCCTTCCGCCCACCTGTCAGTGCCGGCTTCAGCGCTGAGAGATGGGCGGGAGGATGGGCGTGCATATGTAATGAGCGGGCCCACGTGGTCACGAGCAGGCGCTGCTGCTGCCTGCTCGTGCCCCCGATGACCCGCAGCACCCTCATTCCCAGCCGCAGCCCTATAGTCACACCATAAGACGCACCCCCAACTTTCCCCCAACATTTGGGGGAAAAAAAGTGCGTCTTATGGTCCGAAAAATACGGTAACTCCCTTAATACCCGAGGGTGAATGCCATCAGGGCCTCGTGATTTGTCAATTTTAATGTTACTAAGTCGGTTCTGCACTTCTTCCTGGGTTAGGCAGGTCATACTTAATGGGGCATTTACATGATCACTCTGCATTTCCCCTGGCATATGCTTTTCCTGTGTGAACACAGTTGAGAAAAAAGTATTTAAAACATTTGCTTTTCCCACATCGCTTTCTATGATTTTACCCTCATTATTCTTTAAAGGGCCAACACCATCAATTTTAATCTTTTTTCTGTTTATATAATTAAAGAATAGTTTGGGATTTGTTTTGCTTTCCTTAGCAATGAGTCTCTCAGTTTCTACTTTTGCTAAATATATTTGTTTTTTACACATTTTATTTTTTTCTCTATATATTTTTAATGCTTCCTCGCTGCCTTCTTGTTTTAGCTTTTTAAATGCCTTTTTCTTATTATTCATTGCCCCTTTTACATCCTTATTTAGCCACATTGGTTTTCTCCTGTTCCTAGCCCTCTTATTTCTGTATGGTATGGCTAGCTCGCAGTGGGTGTTTAATACCGATTTAAAAATTTCCCACTTATTTTCTGTGCTCCCATTTTTGAGGACATTGTCCCAATCAATTTGGCGAAGGTCTTCTCTAAGTTGATCAAACTTTGCTTTCCTGAAATTCAGCGTTTTTGTAACCCCCCTCCAAGGCACCTTACTAAAGGACAAGTGGAATTGTATTATATTGTGGTCACTATTCCCTAGGTGCCCATCCACTCGTACGTCTGTTATTCTATCTGGCCTGTTGCTTAAAATTAAGTCCAGAAGGGCTGCCCCTCTAGTTGGGCCCGGCACAAGTTGGGACAGATAATTATCCTTAGTTACTGACAGAAACCGGTTTCCTTTCTGAGATACGCAGGTTTCAGTTTCCCAGTCTATATCGGGGTAATTGAAGTCCCCCATAATAATCACCTCATTGTGATTTGCTGCTTTGTCTATTTGTTTCAATAATACATTTTCAGTGGTTTCTGTTATATTTGGTGGCTTATAACAAACCCCTATGAGGATTTTATTAGTTTTCCCTCCTTGTATCTCCACCCATAGAGACTCCACCTCTTCATTTCCCTCTTGAATATCTTCTCTTAGTCTGGGCTTTAAACTGGACTTTATATATAGACAGACTCCACCCCCTTTCCTTTTTTTACGATCCCTCCTAAACAATTCATATCCTTGCAGGTTAGCCGCCCAGTCATAACTATCATCTAACCATGTCTCAGTTATTCCTACTATGTCGTATTTCTCCTCATACATTACCAGCTCCAGTTCCTCCATCTTATTGGTCAGGCTTCTTGCATTGGTCAGCATGCAGGAAAGAAGTTTTGCTCCCCTTTTCTCAGCTTCCTTCTTAGTACCCTGTCTTGGGTCCTCTTTACGGCATCTAGTATCCTTGATTAGTTTGTCCTTCTGCTGCATGTTCTTGTCTGCTGTTTTTTCTCCCATCCCCTCTTCTTCTAGTTTAAAGCCCTCCTGATGAGTGTGGCAAGCCTTCTGGTGTTTTACATGCAGTAAATCACCAGACTGGAAAACAAAAACACACAGACCAGTGCAGCAGAAAGTTATAGTCGGCAAAGAAGACAAATTCCTCCATCTTAAAAAGGTGGGGAGAGCCAGTGCTAGGTCTCCCGCAACATGTGATCAAAAAGGTAACCTGCAGACTAGCAGAAATTAACTCCTGCTAGACTGATCACTAATGAGCACACAGCTTATCGACACCCAAGCCTGCCTGTGTAATTCAGAAACACTAGAGAAAGTAGAGTGGGGAGTGTCAGAGTCTGTGGTCTGAACGGCGTCTGATGCCACCATGACCCTCAGCAAGTCTAGCGGAAAACACTATGTGACACAGAGGGTTACTTGTTATCTGTTACCAAAAATGCACATTGTTATCATTGAAGCTGTAGAAGCAGAAAGATGGAAACAATTAGAACAGATAATAGATTACGTTTCTACGGTATAGTCTTTATGCTCTCCAGAAATAGAGAAATATGAGTAAATTCTGTCAATTTTGGAAATTGACTTAAAATCCAATGTGTTTGAGGGCATCTTGAATGTTCTCAAATTCATACTCACAGATAGTGCTTTTTATCTCTTTCCTACATAGAATGAACATGAGGAAGTTGCAGAAGATAACTGATAATTGAACATCATTTAGCCCATAATTATGTTTGTCATTGTAAGGCCTAAGCCACCCGGCATAAAAATCGAAGCGAGTGGAATGCGATGTTTTATCGCATTCCACTCGGACCATTATTAGTCTATGTCCCAGCACCCATGAGCGATTATTTTCTCAGCCCTAATCAAACCGAGAAAACAATCGCAGCATGCTGCGGGTGCAATGTGATCCTTGTTTCTCTCGCACCCATTCAAGTCTATGGGGCGAGAGAATAATCACAGTACACCGGTGTATTGCAAGTGCAGGGCGAGAATTTTGACATTTCTAAGTCTGTGTTTGCATTAAAGAGATAGAAAGAGGCTCAATACAATCCTAGACTTCAGAGTGCTGTACATCTTTTCTGGGCAATTAGAGGCTTATGACAACTTGCAACAAATAAATTAGGTGCTAATTGAATTTCTTTGAAAAATTTGTTGGAAAATTGAAATTTCAAAACATTTCATCATCTCTGCTTATGTGTTTTCATTTGAGATTTTCAGGATGTTTTTGAGTATAAATCCATTATGTGTACCACAGCGTTAGTTGAAGCGTAGCTTTGCTTGTTTAACCTTTTTTTTAACACCCTATATTCTTTATCTTTTTTTTCCACAGAAAGTAAAGTTATGTAATCTAATAGTTGCCTAAAAATCTAATTCTGCAAATAGATAGAAAACTTAAGGGGTTTTGTCAAATCCAAGGTAATACTTATGAAGCTGTGTCCATGAAAACCATGCCTGATGAAGGGACCCGAGATGTCTCGAAAACTTGCTTTGTAACATCACTTTATTTTATATTAGTTAGCCATTAAAAGGTATCCAAGATTATAATTTTGTTCTTCTCACTGAGAACATTCAATAATTTTTCAATTGGCTAACACGGTACCAAAACCTTTTCACTTGTAATTGAAAAACAGGAGTCACGGTTTGTAGTAAGTTGCAGAACAGTAAATATAATTCTACGGACTCTGTCCAGTACAAGTCTCTGGGCATTTTACTAGCACTTGTACGCAGGTAGGTGATTGTGCTCAAGGAACACAGTAGAGACATTCCAAACAAACTTTCTTTAAAGCGGCATAACATTAATTAAAAGAATTCTGCAGTCTGTCTCTCCAAAATAAAAAGGCTGAGGGCCACTGTAGAAAAGATAAAGTTCAAAACAGGTTCAAGGTACATATTCAACTGTGTACCTAAACTGATAAGTAAACTAAACAGTCAGGAGGAGGCAAAAATATAGGAAACAGCTATCTGTTCATTTTATGGGATACTTGCAGGATTGGATACTTGCAGGATTGCTACAACTTGTGGATCCAGTAGCATTTCCTGTTTATCAATTTTTTAAAAGTATCGTATGCATTATCTGTAATTTGTTTGATTATTTTCAATCATAAACTTTCAAAATTATTTTGATGTTGAGACAAAAAGTGTTTTGAAAAACTGTGATTTAAAATGCGATGTTTAATATTATATCAATGTTTATTCAACCGTGAGTGCATGGGCTGAATAGTATGCCCTACGTATTGCAGGCCACTACTGCATTCCGATACATAAATCGCACATGTGAAATTGCAGTCCAGTGTTTGGGAAATCCTAAAAAGCTCACCAGTGACTTTAGAATCAAAAGTAGTGCTGCCATGTACTATAGTTTTGCAACATAGCCATTAGAATCACTAATCCTTTCCCTTTACTCCTTCTTCTAGTCTGGTATGCATTGTATGATTGTTATTTCTTTTGCCCTTATCTGTCTCTTCATTTTTGTGTCTTTATTGTAGAGCGTGACTAGTGTTCTGGCTGCCCTGTGCACAAGTCAAGGTTGTGCTCAGGGACATAAAGGGATAGGAACATAATCGCAGTATGGGGTGAAGTGTTATAGGTAACCTTTCCCTATTCTACTCTAGTGGCAGTTCATCCCTTTCTCCTGTCCACCTTTTACCCACAGTCTAATGGACAAACCGACCGGGGGAATCAGAATCTCAAGACATATCTGAGGTGTTTGTTACCAAAAAACAGGAGGATTGGGTTTCTTATTTACCTTTTCCCGAGTTTTCAGTGAATAACTGTTATCATGAATCTACAGAAAAATCCCTATTCTTCAGGATATATGGTTTTCCTCCAGAATTTTTCACCATCAATGGAAATCGTTCTTCAGGAGTCCCTCAGGAGGAACAGTTTTCTTCATCCATTTCCTCTGTGTGGCAGGAGGTTCTGTATGATGTTAGGTTGATGGGTTCCAAATATAAAACTATGGCTGACCGTAAGCGCTTGGTTAGACTGGAGCTGTGTGCTGATTATATGGTTTGGTTTTCTACCAAGAACAATACATTGAAAGTCCCATCTTAGAAACTGGAACCCAGGTTCATCAGTCCCTATAAGCTAGTCACTTTTATCAATCCAGTGGTGTTTTGGCTTGGCTTGCCACCTAATTTCACATAAGCGACATCAAGCGGAAAGACTCATATAGGGATGTGCCGCCCCCGTGGCAGCAGCCAAGCTGCTCGTATCCGGGTTCTCAGTGGCTCGAGGGTCTCCGGACCCAGGGGTCGTGCCGCCACTCAAATGAAGGGGGTATTTACAAGGAATTATAGAGTTTGTGACACCACCCGTGGAGTGTGGTAGTTAGGAGTACCACCGCTGCAGTTGGGAGTACCCGGGGATGATAGAACGGGGCAGAAAGGTGTTAGAACCCTCCACGGGTAGAGGAAATGCCCCGGGTCTCGGTGTGGGGGAAAGAGGCCGTGGGATGCAGGGATCACTCTTGTACTCACTCAACCCAATTTTTTATAAGTATCGTATGCATTATCTGGAATTTGCTTGGTTATTTTTAATCATAAACTTTCAAAATTATTTTGATTTTGAGACAAAAAGTGTTTTGAAAAACTGTGATTTAAAATGCTATGTTTAATATTATATCAATTTTTATTCAACCGTGAGTGCATGGGCTGAATAGTATGCCCTACATATTTCAGGCCACTACTGCATTCCATAACATAAATCGCACATGTGGAATTGCAGTCCAGTGTTTGGGAAATCCTAAAAAGCTCACCAGTGACTTTAGAATCAAAAGTAGTGCTGCCATGTACTATGGCTTTGCAGCATAGCCATTAGAATCATTAATCCTTTCCCTTTACTCCTTCTTCTAGTCTGATATGCATTGTGTGATTGTTATTTCTTTTACCCTTATCTGTCTCTTCTTTTTTGTGTCTTTATTGTAGAGCGTGACTAGTGTTCTGGCTGCCCTGTGCACTAGTCAAGGTTGTGCTCAGGGACATAAAGGGATAGGAACATGATCGCAGTATGGGGTGAAGTGTTAGAGGTAACCTTTCCCTATTCTACTCTAGTGGCAGTTCATCCCTTTCTCCTGTCCACCTTTTACCCACAGTCTAAAGGCACCGTCACACACAGAGATAAATCTTTGGCAGATCTGTGGTTGCAGTGAAATCATGGACATATTGTTCCATTTGTACACAGCCACAAACCTGGCACTGATTGTCCACAATTTCACTGCAACCACAGATCTGCCGCAGATTTATCTCTGTGTGTGACAGGGCCTTAATGGACAAACCAACCAGGGGAATCAGAAACTCAAGACATATCTGAGGTGTTTGTTTCCAAAAATCAGGAGGATTGGGTTTCTTATTTACCTTTTCCAGAGTTTGCAGTGAATAACTGTTGTCGTGAATCTACAGACAAGTCCCTGTTCTTCAGGATATATGGTTTTCCTCCAGAATTTTTCACCATCAATGGAAATCGTTCTTCAGGCGTCCCTCAGGAGGAACAGTTTTCTTCATCCATTTCCTCTGTGTGGCAGGAGGTTCTGTATGATGTTAGGTTGATGTCTTCCAAATATAAAAGTATGGCTGATTGTAAGCGCTTGGTTGATCTGGACATTGTGCTGATTATATGGTTTGGTTTTCTACCAAGAACAATTCATTGAAAGTCCCATCTTAGAAACTGGAACACAGGTTCATCAGTCCCTATCAGCTAGTCACTTTTATCAATCCAGTGGTGTTTTGGATTGGTTGGCCACCTAATTTCAAATGAGCGACATCAAGAGGAAAGACTTATATAGGGATGTGCTGCCCCTGTTGCAGCAGCCGAGCTGCTCGGATCCGGGTTCTCAGTGGCTCGAGGGTCTCCAGACCCGGAGGTCGTGCGGCCACTCAAATGAGGGGGTATTTACAAGGGATTATAGAGTTCATGACGCCACCCATGGTGTGTGGTAATTAGGAGTATCACTACTGCAGTTGGGAGTACCCAGGGATGATGGAACGGGGCAGCAAGGTGTTAGAACCCTCCACGGGTATGGGGAATGCCCCGGGTCTCGGTGTGGGGAAAGAGGCCGTGGGATGCAGGGATCACTCTTGTACTCACTCAGTCCATTAAGCAGACGCCGACAACTGGGTAAACCAAGTCTCTGGACACCGCTGCCGCTGAGGGGAGCTACTTTGGGTCACGTCCCCAATGGTGCTGCCTGGTGATCCGTCACCGGCCTCCTGGCACTAAGTTTACTTCTCTGGTGGTCCCGGTCTCGCTCCCCACTGTGGCTAAGTATGGGAGTTTGCTCTCAGGGCACATGCTTGGGATTTTCTGAACTGTTTTGGATGGAAAGTCCTATCCCCCTCGTTGCGCTAGTGCCCCGATTTTGGAGCGGTTGGGAACGAATATTGAAGGCTCCGTTCTCCACGGGTGAGTTATCGGGTTGCATACAGCTACTTCCCGACCTAGGGTCCACGTACCCCGTCGTGCCTTGTTCCCAGACCGGTGATGGTGCAAGGCCACCGACTATCCTGCCCGACAGATCCGAGCCCCTTTTCATGATCCCCTGCGACCGGGGGTCCAACTCCTCTAGGCCCAGACCACCATCTGCAACCTAGACAGTTTCCTTATGGGAGTCCCAGCTCCCAACCTCCTCAGAGCTCCTCACAGCTCGAGGGCTTCTCTCCACCACCTCACAACTCACAACTGACTACACTCCTCACCTCCCTTCCCTGACCCCCCAGGTGGGCGACTCTATTCCACTCAAGCCATCCACTGGTGTGTCTGGTGGGTGTGGTGCAGGGTGTATCTAGGATTTGATTAGCTGATGTAGACAACACCATTTGGTTAGGGACCCATAACCAAGAGGGAGGTGGATACTGCATGGGAGGGTAGATTGTGCAATATTCTGTGACAATCTGATAGTCCAGGGGTGTCACAGGGACATTAGGGATAGCAGAGTACAGCCTCAGGTGAGTGCAGGAAGTGACCCTGTTCCCCTCTCTCAAGCACCAGGGCCCATCATTGTATTGTGTTCCTGGTGTACACTATGCGACGCGGTGATTGCCGGGGGGGGGGTTCTCTTTTATGTGGCAAAATGCCAGTAGTAACTGCATGACATTGTAACCAGCCCACTTTTTTTCTGCGAACCTTAAATGGATCCTGTAGAGGTTCTTGCTGAACAGTTGCAGAGCCTGTCCCTTGGTCTGGCAGACCTGCGATAAAGGATTTTGCAACCACAATCGACCATGGGTCTGGCAGCCAGCTATACATTACCAAAACTCAAGGTGGCACTCCCAGATAAATTGGGATAAGTAGTCAGGATACGTTTTATGTTTTTCGTGAACCCTGCAAGTTTTATTTTGTCTCCGGCCACACTCTTTTGGGAGTGAGGAATATCAAGTGGAGATTTGGATCTACCTCCTCCAGGACGACCCTCAATCTTGGGCCTTTTCTATTCTGACCAACTCTAAGTAAATTCAGTTCATCGATGAGATTTTTGCAGCCCTAGGCCTCATCTATGACAACTACTCAAGCTCCAGCAGACTGACACTTGGTGAAATGACAGAGTCCTTAGGAGCCATTTTTGCCAGGGTCTGTCAGCAAGGAGGCTCAAGGACGCTTTTGTTTTATAGGAAACACCTGAAATATTAGAGGCTGCCATCGCTCTGGCCACACGTATTGACAGACACCTCAGAGATAAACCTGTGATGACACCGCCCCTATTTTACTTGCTAAGGCTAAAATTCTTCCTGTGAGTTCTGATGAACCCATGCAGTTGGAGGGGGCTTCTTCTCAGTCTGGATCCATTACAGTTCACTGTATGACACGGGTGTGTTTCTTCTGTGGTCATGAGGGTTTTTTTATCGGAGTCTGTCCATTGCGACCTAAGCAAAGGAAGTCATTGGAAAATGTATGACCCCAGCTTGTGTGGAGGATTACAACCTGGACATATATAGTTCTTTCCCTCCGCATGTGCGTTTCAGTTTATTTTACCTGCTGAAGTTGTCATAGATGCTACAACTGAGATCATATCTGTCTTTTGGATAATTACGCAGGAGCCAATATAGTGGATTATCGATTTGCATGAACTTATAGGCTCTCCTGTAATACACTGGCTAAGTCCATCCCCATATTCACCATCGACTGCGCCTCTTGGTTAGGGAGGGTTTTTTTGCACAAATGGTGCATAATGTAAATCTGCTCATAGGGGCTCTTCACAAAGAACTCCTTCCCTGTTATGTCTTGGAAGGTCTCCCTACTCCTATTGTATTGGGCCTTCCCTGGCTGGAATAATTGCTTGAATATGGTTATCTCTTCCATCTCTACTAAGGTGGTACCCTCCTTTTTGTCCAATTTTATTGATAGGAAAAGGTGTGCCAGGATCTGCCTTCTGACCATGCTTATGAGTCTCCTGTTAACTTGCTCCCTGGGGCAAAACTTCCCAAGACCAAGTTGTATAATTGTTCTGGTCCTGAAAGGCAAGCCATGAAGGATTATATCTTGGTGAGTGTTGCTAAGGGACATGTCAGACTTTTCTCTTCTCTTGTGGCAGAAGGGTTCTTCTTTGTTAACCACTTAATGACCGCCAATGCGCCTTTTATCGGCGGTCGTTGAGATTATGTTGCTCTCTCTCTCTCTTTTTCTCTCTATCTTTTTTCACAGTCAAAGACGTTAGATACTTGACCAGGATTGATGATGGTCTCAATGCTGACCTATATGTGAGCATCCTACAAGGCGAGTTACTTCATACACTTGAGTACTATGGGTATGAAAAGAACACATAGTGTTCCAGCAGGACAACAACCCAAACCATGAATCAAGATTGGCAAAGAAATTGTTCAATGACAATGAAGCAGAGGTGTTGGAAATCTTTTATTAAAATAATAGTAGAATATAACAACAAAATATAAAACAGAATAAAAACATATACCGTATACACTCTAGCAATAACCGGCCCGGCAACTTAAAAAAAACACACCCAACCACAACTCCACTGACCGTACATACACTGCAAAATATTACACTGTATTACAATATTTACAAGTATTTACATATATAAAAGATAAAAATAAATAAATAGATAAACACACCTCGGCAAAAACATAAAAGGCACAACTTGGCAATAAATTCAACATTCCTACCACCCATAAACACCAACATTTTTTTTTTGTTTCTTCCTAATAATAATAACACACACAAAATACAACCTACTTAGCTTACAGTATCTAATTAAATCCACCACCATCCGGCTGCCTAGCTCCCAAGTTCAAGGTTAGTCCTCCCGAGCTTGAGTAGATCTCCCAAAGTTTTCCCCAGACTGGGGGACCGAACCAGACATCCGGTACTTATGACACCTCCCCACCCCCCTTTAAAACCCCCACTCAAAACTTGACTACTCCCTTAAGGCCGCTTGAGCAATGTCATTGGGGTCACGGAATTTGTGACGCACATCCGGCCACTTTAGCGATGTTGTTGCGTGTGACACATATGAGCGATTTTTCATCATCGCAAAAACATGCAAAATCGCTAATCGGTGGCATGCCCCCCTATTTCCAATTATCGTTGCTGCTGCGTGTACGATGTAGTTCGTCGTTCCTGCGGCAGCACACATCGCTATGTGTGATACCACAGGAACGAGGAACTTCACCTTACCTGCGGACGCCGGCAATGTGGAAGGAAGAAGGTGGGCAGGATGTTACGTCCCTCTCATCTCCGCCCCTCCGCTTCTATTGGGCGCCCGCTTAGTGACGTCGCTGTGATGCAGAACGAACCGTCCCTTAGAAAGGAGACGGTTCACCGGTCACAGCGACGTCGCTAGGCAGGTAAGCAGTGTGATGGGTCTGAGCGATGTTGTGCGCCACGGGCAGCGATTTGCCCGTGTCGCACAACCGATGGGGGCGGGTACGCACGCTAGCGATATCGGTAACGCTATCGCAGTGTGTAAAGCGCCCTTTACACTAACCCACAGGAAAAACACAGAAAACCAAAGACAACAGGTAACAAAATAAAAGCATAACATTTTATCTCAGCGTCAGTGTCTACAAACTTTTCCCCCAGATAATGTATTTAAAACAAAAACCTAGAGAAAGATAGCCCATCACCAGGAAAGGGATGGGAAAAAAGGGGGAATGTAGGTAACGCCTGCCTGGATCCACAGACTCAGATGGGCTGTAACGGGGAGGCTAGAGGGAAGCCACTCACCAAGTAGGACCCCCAGAACCCTGAAACCCTTTAACCCCTATACAGGGATTTCGAATTACACAGGGAACTGGAGATCACTACCTGTGGACGGCTGCAGTCTGATGAGAGTAGTAGTCAGGCAGGGTCAAACCAGGAATAGCGGAACAGAAACAGAATCGGCAGGCAGTGACGTAGTCAGCAAACGTAGCAGAGGTCAGATCCGGGTCATGCAGCAAGGTACAAAAACAGTAGGCAGAAGAGTAGTCAAAACACGCAGAAGTCAACACCAGAATCACCAACAGAATAGGACGTAACAGGAGCCAGGAAAATCAGAACTATATCTGGCAGTAATCATGTGGCAGGAGGGGAAATAAGAAGGGTGTGGTGTCTTCCCATTGGCTGTAGCTGAACGCTGGCAACTTCAGCTGGAAGACACATGCCACCCACATTCAGCCAGCGGTACTACAGATCCCAAGCTAACCCAGCCCAGTGGATGATCGGAGTCTGCGCCCACTGGTGCCGCTGGCGTCGACTTCTCTCCCATCACCAGCACCATCCACGGCAGGAACACGGCGTCGCCTGGCGATCGGAGCAGAAGTCGCTGGAGCAGACTCCGGCGGTGACGTAACAATGTAAAGGGGGGAAGAAAAAGGGGGGGGAAGTGAAGGGAACAGACAGGAAAGGAAAGATACTGGAGCAAAAGACAGCTAGTGCACCCTGAATGAGAAGCCCCTCCACAGGCGAGAGGCCCTTGGTGCACTGAATCGCTCATACTCCAGGGAGCGTACCTTTACTAGGTCACCAAGGATGTTACTACTCACTTCTTCTACTTGGAGGATTTTGCTACCCATCGATACTAAGGGGCACTTTACACGCTGCGAGATCACTACCGACATATCGTCGGGGTCACGTCGTTAGTGACGCACATCCGGCGCCAGTAGCGACATCGCAGCGTGTAACACTAATGAGCGACGATAAACGATCGCAAAATCGTTCCAAAACGGTGATCATTGACACGTCGTTCATTTCCTTAATATCGCTGCTGACACCGGTACGATGAAGGTCCATCACACACCCGCCTGTCTCCCATTCCTGGAAGAAAGGCTGAAACCACCCCCTGCAGGAGGATACCCACTGAGGAACCCTCTCTTTACAGAGGTTTGCAATTTTTAACTTCAAAAAGGTATCTACCAAAAATACCATGGGGTTGATCATATTAACCCCCCCTAGTCTCCTCGTACGGTAAGTAACCTCTCGCTTGACTAGGTTCAACCTGTTTCCCCATAACAGTTGGAAAAACAGGCTATAGACCCTCGTCCAGAAAGGTTCCGCAAAATGTATACACTGCCCAAATAAAGTAACACTGGGAGCATGTAAGATTTGCACAAGGCAACCCTTTCCCTCAGGGTCAAAGTTAAACCCTTCCAGCGGTCCACTCTCTGAGCGGCAATTTGAATTCTGCCTTCCCAATTTCACATTGGGTAATCACCCTGGCCAAATTCCACGCCTAGAACTTTGGCATATCCTTGGGGCTCCGGTAGAGTGTCCAGGAGACTAATATCAGGCTCTCCTCCACCCAGCCAGAGACTTTCACATTTATCCTGATTGACTTTGGACCCGGAAAACTCCGAATAGCGTTCTACTTCTGACAACACCATCCCCACCTCCTCTTGTGAGGAGATAAAGATAGTGACATCATCCGCATAGGCTACTGCCCTCAGGATGGTCTCCTGTGGTCCAGGATCACCCATCCGAATTCCCCTCATATGCCCGCAATCTATCCTTCTAATGAAGGGGTCGATCGCAAAGGCATAGAGCAATGGGCTCAGCGGGCAACCCTGGCGAACACCGGATCCCACCACAAAGGGCCATCCAATCCAACCATTCACCAACGAGAAAGTCTCTGCCCCTTAGTACAAAATCTGTAGCCAGTTGACAAACCACCATTGCAGACCATACCTCAAAAGAGTGGACCAGAGGTACTTGTGATCAACTCGGTCAAAAGCCTTAGCTTGATCCAAGGACAGCAATTGCCCATTCCAGAGATTCGCCCCTGCCCTGCTCCACGGCCTCCTGGACAACCAGAACGGCACTAAAAGCGCCTCGGCCTGGACTGGTACAGTGTTGGGACTCCGAAAGGAGCACTGGTGCAAATTTCACCAGTAAACAGCACTTTTGCCAGAACCTTTCTATCCACATGGAGAAGTGATATGGGCTTCCAATTCTCAATGTGCGATGGATCTTTACCTTTTGACAGAAGTATTAATGCCGACCTCCTCATTGATTTCGGTAGCGTGCCTGAGGAAAGACACGCATTAAAGGCTCTAGTCAACAAGGGGACCAAAGAGTCCTTAAAGGTCTTGTAAAACTCGGATGTTAAGCCATCCGGACCTGGCGATTTCTTGGGTCGAAGCCCATCAATGGCCAGTCTCACTTTCTCTTCTTTAATATCCTCTGTCAAAATACCAAGCGAGGGGTCTACCCCTGACATGGGTACAATTTCAGCCAGGAAAGCCGAAATCCCCTCCCGGTCAGGTTCCCTCCTTCCCAAGAGGTGAGAGTTGAAGGATCTGACAACTTCCAGGATCTCCGACTTGGATCGTACCAGAGATCCCGTACCATCCTACAGACTCACTATCAACTTACTATTCACTGATATCCTACAGTTCTTGTAGGGGTTGGGCGAGCGGTACTTCCTGAAATCCCTCTCAAAAACCAAGGATATGTGCCTATCATACTGACACCTCTTTAGTAAGGTCTTCACCCTGGATATTTCCTCACGGTCACCTCCAGCCGAGACTAGGGTCTCGCGTTTCCTCCTCAGGCTATGATACAGGCGGTCCCTGTTCAAGCTTATGAGGTTAGCAAGCTGTCAGAAGAACCTTGCTACCCGATGTTTGAACATCTCCCACCACTCCGACTCATTGTTACAAAGGCCCAATAATGGTACCTGGCTCTGAAGAAAATCCTCAAAAGACTGTCCTACAGCTTCTTCCTCGAGGAGTGACGAATTCAGCTTTCACATGCCTCTTCCCATCCGAGGGGTCTTTGTAACATTCAGAGAAAAACAATTAAACAGTGATCAAAGAACTCCACTTCTACAACCGACAAAGGCGAGAAAATGGTTTCCTCCTTCAAAAAAACCTGTCTATTCTACTCCTACACTGATTACCCCTAAAACAGTTGAACCCCGAGTGGCCTGGATCAGCCCCGATGTAGACATCTACCAGGCGAGCTTCACTAGCTATGCTATTTAATGCAACACTGTATATGCCAGCCATTCTCTGGAACCTCGTCTATCCCAGAGTCTTGTGATAGTTTTAAAGTCTCCTCCAAAGACTACTTGCCGGCTACAAAACAGGAAAGGTTTTATCCTTATAAAGAGTCTTTTCCAGTCCCACTTGGTTTGGGGACCATAGATGTTAAGGAGCCAAAGCTCTTGACCCTTCATGACCAAATCTAATATCAGACACCTCCCCATTTCAAGCTCAATAATTCATCGGCATGTGACCTCCGCGATCTGGAAAAGGATCGCCACCCCGCTATACGACTTGGACGCAAGAGACCAGTAGGAGGGACTATTAATTCACTCTTGCCTTGCTATCCGCAAGGATAACTGATCTGTCAACCTGGTCTCCTGCAAAAACAAAATGTCGGCATCAAAATCAAAGGTCGTAAACCTATCTGTATCAGACTTAATGCTGGCGACATTAATGGTCACCAACATTAACAGGGTGAGTGCCGCCATAAAGATTGATTGAGCTCAACAGCCAGCTTTTTCCCACCTTCACCAACACACCCATCCTTTTCACCTTCTGACGAGGCCATACGCTTCAGGCATACTGATACATCCATGCTTTTATCACACACCCTTTTGTCTGGTGGTTTTGGGGCAATCCCCCCCTCCAAGGAGGATTTTCCCGGGGGGGGGGGAGATCCAGCATCACCAGAGGTCCCTACGTCCTTTTCCACTACCACCGGCACCGTGCCCTTGTTCTTAGTGGCACTATCTAGCCCCGCTGTGGGGAGGGACCACACCATGGGTTCCTCCATTTCTCTATCTTGGAAGGCTGACAAACCATGTCTCTTTATCCAAAAAGACAGGTCCAACATCCCCTCCCCTACTGTCAAAGTTTCCTCTCCCCAGGGCGCTCAGGAAATGCTGTTGCAAATCGCCGGCCCCAAAATCATCGGACAAAGCCTCAGCCACTCTCCTTGCACCAGCCCTGGCAGCAGCAACACGAGCATACATACTTGCCCGTACCGGGCCAGGTGCCACCACCGAGGGAGCAGTGGAACCCGCAACATTCTCCCCCCTCTTTTTCTCTTCCTGCAGCCACAGCAGCCAAAGCCGAAAGAACTTCCATATCCGTTAGATCAACCACAACACCAGGCGCAACACCCGATGTATTCACCAAATACACATCTGCCGGGTCAGGCTCGAGTTCCAGCTCCATTTGTGCCAGGGCTATCGAGGGATCCGCCTCCTTCACCCACGGAACCCCGGCACCACCTTTCCCTCCTTGTTCAGGGAGGCTTGTTCCCTTTTTCCCTCCCATCTCCTCCCCCCCACTCCAGATACTACTGGGCCCTGTGGGGAAGGAAGTGATGGGAAATCTGCCACACTGTTTATCTTGGGAGCGGGGACCCGCACAGGGCCCTCCTTCTGGCCCTGTTTGAAACGCCGCTCCCCATCAAACATTTGCCCCCGGCCAACTTATGGATCCTGGGGCACATGCTTCCTAGAACTGGCACGGGAGGTGGTGGTCTCCGTGTAAGACATAGATGTATATCTGTACGCTACCACCTCCCGCATCTTCTTCACTTTATTTTTTTCTCATATTCCTCTCTTCCACCACATCATCCCCAAAACAAAATTGTGATAACTCCACTGGGGACTCAAGGTGCCGGATCTATCGCAACAGCCCATACCCCTCAGAGGAGGATGAGCTATATGTGTCCATGTCCTCTTCCGTTTCACCTCCATGTGCCTCCTGTCCTGGACACACGGAGGTGTTGCTTCCCGGAATGTTACAGTATAGTTTACTTTCATCATTTTCCTTAGCTTTAGTGGAGCGGCTGGTGACCACAGGACAGTTGACCTCCTCCTGGCCAGGTCTCTTCACCACGGGCACGGCAGTAGCACCCCGGATCCCTGAACCGACAATGTCCACTGGCTTCCCCTGCTTACCGCTGCTAGGGGAAACCCGCCCACTCACACCAGCGCCACCTGTATTCTCGCAAGCGCTGCTAGGCTGGGTTCCCCCTACCCTGCAGGTGCCAGCCTCACTGGCCTCAGCAGGGGGCATGGTCATGCGGCTCCGTGGCTCACCCTCCATTGCAGCACTCCCCGACTTCCGTGATGCCACTTCCGCCGACGCCACTTCCAGTGATGTCACGTTCGGTGGCGTCACTTCCGGTTTTGGGGATGCCACATGGAGGGCCGCCGCCATACTACCGCATGGAGATGCAGCAGTATCCAGCGATGCCACGGTCAGTACACCCTCCAGTCCTGGACTCCCCGGCCGCTGCACTGACACAAGGAGCGGGGCCACCCCCAGCTGAGAAGCCAAAACAGACCCCCCCCAACCGAAGACCCCGAAGGGACTGTTACTGCACCTTTGGTCCCTGATTCTACCACCCTCATGGCCGTGAAGCGGCCATCGTTCTGCAGCTTCTCAATGAAGGGACCCAAAATCCTAAGGATCCCCTCATGGAGAGTGACAACTGCCTCTAGTTCGGCCCGGAGGGCCCTGACCGTTTCACCGCATTCCTTCTGGTACCGCTTAGTGCAGTGGTCCCGGGAGAACCTGGCATCCTTCAACCGTTCCAGTAAATCATACATTTGCCTTCCCGTTTCCTCAAACTTCCAGAACATACGCCCATTCCTCTCGGCATATGCTCTGGTGTCCTCATTGGGGTCCAGGGCCCGCTAACACTCCTCCACTGCTACCTTTGCTGCATGACCCGGCATGGCACCCGTCCCTCGACCGCTGCAGTTGGTGGCCCCACATCCAGGTTTCTCCATGCTGGGTCCTGGGTCCTCCTCGGGCTGGGGTCCTGGGTCTCCCTGTGGCTATGGTCCCTGGTCCTCCTGGGGTTGGGGTCCAGGGTTTTCTCCAGGCTGGAATCCTGCTGGGTCACTTGCTTCCTGGTCCTCTGGGACCTCCGTGATGGCTCCTCCGTTCTCACCTCCCCACCCCCCGCCGATGGTAACCAGTGTGTGGGGGCCTGGGCCTCCATGGCCTGCCCATCCAGGCAGGCTGCCTCCTCTCTGGGGAAGAGGAGACAGCCGGGTTGGGTGTGGTGTGGAAGCCCAGGAGCTGAGTCACCCACAGTCAACACCCAGCAGCTCCAGCAGCAGAAAGGAAAGTCAGGCTCCTCCACTCCACTACAGGTGCTGGATTGGCCCCCACAGTCCCAGACCTCAACATAATTGAACACTTGTGGGTAAAGTTGAAAAAAAAGCTGTATACATAACCACCATTATTGGGAATGTGTAGAAGAGACCTGACATCAGATTTCAATCAAGACATGCTTGAATCTGATTGAGAGCATGCCAAGAATGATTCAGTCAGTGTTGAAAGCCAAAGGTGGATTTACAAAATACTAACAAAATAAATGAAAATTTAAATTTAGATTTTTAGAAGCAAAACAGTAATAATGCAGTGACATAAGAATCTGCATAAATAATCATATGCTAAATATTTGCAAGTCAAATTTATGTATGAGATAGCCAAAATAATTGTCTATAAAATAAAGGTAGTCTCACGCTGAAAGCTGTGGTGGATTCAGAGATATAGTGCCTGAAAGACAAAAGTTCAAAACATTGTTACCCTTTTACTCATTAGTGTAATTAACTAGTGTGGCATTCATATAAAAGGTGCTCAAATATTACTATATCTTTGCTAAAATACAATATCAAGGCCACTGTAATTTTAATAATATTGTACTGAAGAGTTTACTAAGATTGTTTTCTAGAATTTACATAAAGAATGTTAGGATCTAAGATAGGAAAAATGGCAAGTTTTCCTGTTTATTTAATTCTTTATGCACTATTCAACTTCCACTGTTTTCCGGTATGGCTGTTTGCAATGGTGCATAAGGAATGGTCCATGGTGATATGGCCCTTAATGGCTGTAGCCTAACATTCCCCAAAAATTTGGAAAAAAATGTTGTTGGAAAACAAAGAGTGGCAGAAGATGCAGGGGAATGTCAACAAGGAAAAGATTTTGGGACTATTTTTTTTATTTTTTTTGCACACATGACTGCTCTCAAATCTCAATATTTTACATTTATTTTCAATATCACCTTTAACTAAGTAGTAGCCTTTGCAATGACGCTTAAAAAAGTATGTAGACACAAGCCAAACCTATGACAAAGGATAAACTTTACATTCATCTTTCAATTTTCCCTCTTTTAACCCCTTCATCACCTGGCGATAATAAGTTTTTTTCTTTTTTTGCTCCCCTGCTTCCAAGAGCAATAACTTTTTTACTATTCCGTCAAAATAGCCGTATGATGGCTTGTTTTTTGTAGGATGTGTTGTACTTTTAAACTAAACCATTAATTTTACCACACAGTGCACTAGAAAATGGTGAAAAAAATTCCAAGTGCGGTGAAATTGGAAAAAAAAGTGCAATATGATTCCCCATGTCAGTACGAGTTTGCGGATACCAAACATGTATAGTTTTTTGTTTCTTGGGGGGGGGAGGGTTCAGTTTAATTGGTGAAAAAGAATCAGAAATTTGTAAAAAAAAAAAAATGATGCTTTTGTCACTATTTTCGGAAAACTGCAACAATCTAATTTTTCAAGATATGGGGCTGCGTGATGGCTTAATTTTTGTGCCCTATGCTGATGTTTTTTTAAATACCATTTTTGGGTAGATGCGATGTTTTGAGCTCCACTTATTGCAAAAAAACATAATGTTGGCGTTCTTAATTTTTTTTCTTTACGCTGTTTACAGATTGGATTAATTTATTGTATATTTTGACAGTTTGGACATATCTGAACAGAGCGATATCAAATGTGTATTTTTTTTACATTGTTTTATTTTCAGTGGTGCAAAAAGGGGTGTATTTGAACTTTCATTTTTTTTTTCATATTTTTTACCTGTTTTTACTAGTCCGATCAGAGGTTTTGAAGCTGCAACACTTCGATCGCTTGTGTTGCACCGCTCTCTACAGTACTGTGCCGCCCCCGTGCCAGCAGCCGGCGCTGCTCGGATCCGGGCCTTCAGGGGTGGTGGCTCGAGGGTCTCCGGACTCGTGGGTCTTGCGGACACGCCGAATAAATGGTGGGACGTATATGTACGGGGTGAGTCGTATTAAGTTCGTGACGCCACCCACCCTGTGTGGTGAGGTGGGACACCACCGCTGCTGTTATGGGGCACCCGGGGGAGATGTTGTGCAGCAAGTTGTTAACCCCTCCATGGGCAGGGATGGTGGCCCCGGGACCCGGTTGGTGCGTGCAGGGGATGGCAACCGCAGGGGGTGCAGGTGTACTCACAGTTAGTAAAACACACAAGTCTCTGGTAAACCAAGGTGATGGTGGCCGGTGCCGCGGCCGGTTGCAATCTGGTCCCCCACCTAGCTGGTGGTCCCTATCCTTTTCCTGCACTGCTTTAAGTAGAAATGACTTCCCAGTTTGAAACGTAGGAGTCTGCTCCCGGCTGGATGTGGCCTAAGGAGCCGTGCCCACAGACGCTGGTCCGTGGGATCTATGGGCCCTGGCAGTTACCTCTTATCCCTAATCGGTGGGCTGTTGTCTTCTATGACGGACTTTGGGTGGGACAGAGCCTCTAGTCCTGGCCTCAATCTGTTAATTAACCAGTTCCACTTGTTTCTGGTCCTGGCTTCAGGGTCCGAGTACCCCCCTTTGTGCTACGGTTTCCGGGTTGGTACCCTGTCCTAGTCCACCTTGGTTCTGCCGAGCCGTCTTCCCGTCTCATGCTGACGGAGACCACCGTCTGCCTCCTAGCCAGTGGCACCAGGGCTCCTACCCTGGTACCGTTCAACTTGGCCTTCACTGCTGGAGCTACCCCTAGCTCCAGCCCACACTCCTCTCCCAACTGAACGTCAGACTAATCTTGACTTGACTGACTGTTTTTCTCGCCCTGGGCTGTCTATACCCCTGGGTGGGCGTATTCCAACCACCTGGTCACGCCCACTGGTGTCTATCTTTCCCTAAGGAGAGGTGACTAGGGTTTCTAGGTTGGCTGTGTGTTTCCTAATGAGGGAAGGTGTTATGCAGGGGCCTAACTGTGACTAACTGGTTTTTGACAGGGAGTCACATTCCCCCTTGGTTAAACACAGACCGTCCGCGGGCTGTCCGACCACCACCGTTTATTTGAACTAGAAAAAAGGGGTAAAACAGGTAAAACATTTACAAGCATAAAAACATATTTACATTTAGGTATATTTGTTTTTCTTCCCTTACGGGAGGCATTTTGCTTAAACGTTGCACATAGAAACAACCGGTACGGGACGGACCGAGTCCTTCTCACTTCACCCACCCAAAACAACCTATCCCTGGTGCCACCCCAAAACACAGGTTGGCACCCCTTGCTCAAGTCCAGGTAGGTCCGGGTGTTGCCCAAATGGGCTGGGTAAAAAGTTCCTTACCCGGTTGTCCTTTCAAGGGCCCCACGTCCAGGGGTCCCCTGACCCGGAGGGTAGTCACCAGTTTTGCTGGTGACAGGGCCTCGGCCGACTCTACCGCAGGCCCATCCTCCAATCAGCCTCTCCAGAGACTGCGGCTTAGTGAGAAGGTTGGTCAGGGAGTATTTACAAGACCCAAAAGTTTATGGGTTGGCCTGCAAGTTCACGGCCATTGTCTTTGTTTTTAACTTTTTAAACGGGAATCATAGACAGTCCCAACGGGGAACTTTAACTTGTTGGTAGCCGGGAACCACTACCAAACTTTCTTAATCTGGTGACGACCTCAGTTGATTGGCATTGATTCACACTCATATTTACACAATGAACAGACACCACCACTAGATTGCGGTCTCTCTGTATCTAAGTGGTGGCTGCCCCAAGTTAGGGTGTGTGGACCTTCTAAGCACTCTAGGTTCACATAAGATCGGTGGGGGAGAGGGAGGTACTGCCCCCTCTTCCCCAACATCTGGTATGCCTGGCAGAGACCTGCAGGGGCGGGGTGTAGGTGCATCCCTGGGCGCTGGTGCTGGTGTGGGGCTGATAGGCTCTTCTTGCTCTACATCTTCCATGGGTTGTGGGAACATGATAACGGGAACAATCACCGCTCCATTCTGCATAGGACAATCAGCCAGAAAATCACCCATCACCGTGTGGATCACCTCCTTCTTCCGTTCCGCATTCGGTGCAGGAGGGGAAACTTCTTTCACCATCTTCAGGGGTTCTGGGCACTTCTTCAGGTGGTCCCTGGAAACAGTGGCCGTAGTCCTTCCCTGATCGCGACTAACAAGGTATGTTTTCTGGTCTTCCCATCCAGTGAGTTGGATAACATAGGCGGTCCTCTCCCACTGATCATCCAGCTTGTGCGTCCTTCTCTTCCTCTTCAAGACTACATCTCCAGGTACAAAAGGGGCAGCCCAAGCTCTTGCCTCTCCTGGCTCTGGCACAGGTTCCTTTATACATATTCCTCGATCTGTTGGTACTGCTTCTGGCGCTTAACGTCCCAACTGGCAGTGGGGGGAATGGTTTCAGGTACCTCAACGTCTAACTCTAGATCCACCGGCAACTTCCCAGGCCGGGCTCTCATCAGGTACGCGGGCATGCATTTAGTGGAGCTGCAGGGGATATTATTGTACATGTCTACCAAGTCGGGCAGCTTCTCGGGCCACAAGTTTCATTCTTCCAGAGGCAGGGTCTTGAGGAGGTTAAGAACCAAGTGATTCATTTTCTCACACATCCTGTTAGTCTGGGCATGGTAAGCCGTGGTACGGATCTCTTTGCACCCATACAAGTTGCAGAATTCTTGAAAAACCTCTGCCTCGAAGGCCAGGCCCTGGTCCATAAGCACCTTCTCCGGGAAGCCATGCGGCCAGCAAAAGTACGCCTGGAAGACCCTTGCTGCCGTGCGGCCCGTTAAGTCCTTGACGGGGACCACCACCATGAACCTGGAATAGTGGTCTACGATGGTAAGGGCGTACGTATATCCGCTTCGGCTAGGCGTGAGCTTGACATGGTCCAGGGCGACCAACTCCAACGGCTGGCGGGTGACAATCGGCTGCAGCGGGGCCTCCTGACTGGTTACGTCCCGTCTCCTCAGTGCACAGGGATCACATTCTCTGCACCAGGCCTCTATGGACTCTCGCATCCCGCTCCAGTAGAAGCGCTCCCTCAGCAGCATTTCCAACTTCTCCCAGCCGAAATGTCCAGCCCTCTCATGATAGGCCTTCAGGACCTTGGGTACATATGCCTGCGGCACCACCAGCTGGCAGACCTTCTCGTGCGTCTTCGGGTTGATTAGTCCTCTGTACAGCTTACCCTGTTGCAAGTAAAGGCGGTCCCTCTCTTTCCACAACCGCTGAGCCTCGGAGGGGGCTGTAGGCTCTAACCTGGAAGCATCTTGAGCAATCTAGCTTGTTTTAACTAGCCGGACCGCAGGTTCCTGATCTTGGGCTTCTTGCCACCCATGGCGAGATAACGGGTCGAAGTTTGCTTGCTGCTGGCCGACATAGGGCTTTTCGTCCCTTGGCTGATGGAACGCGGGCAGCTCGATTTCCTCCAAACCATCTTCCTCCACCCCTTCATCGGATAAGTGCGGCATCCAGGACAATGCATCCGCGTTGGTGTTCTTGCGGCCAGCCCTGTACTTAATGGTGAAGTCATAGTTGGCTAGCCGGGCTACCCATCATTGTTCCAGGGCCCCCAATTTTGCCGTGTCCAGGTGTGTCAAAGGGTTGTTGTCCGTATAGGCAGTGAACTTTGCCGACACCAGATAATGCTTGAATTTCTCCGTTATCGCCCAGACGAGTACCAAGAACTCCAACTTGAAAGAGCTGTAATTCTCGGGGTTTGTCTCCGTTGGCCGGAGGTTCCTGCTTGCATAGGCAACCACCTTTTTCTGCCATCTTGCATCTGGGACAGGACAGCACCCAAGCCCACGTTGCTGGCGTCCGTGTAGAGAATGAATGGGAGACCATAGGCGGGATAGGCCAGGATTTCTTCTCCAGTTAGGGCCGACTTCAGTTGCTGGAAGGACTCCTCGTGCTTCTCACCCCAGGCAAACGGGGTCCGGGATTTCTGCCATTCTTGGTCTGTCCCACGAGAAGGTCTTGCATGGGTGCGGCCATCTTGGTATATCCCTTGATGAAGCGACGGTAGTAGCCTACCAGGCCCAAGAACTGCCGCACCTCACTAACCGTGGTAGGCTGTGGCCAACTCTGGATGGCAGTGATTTTCTCGGGATCCGGGGCCACACCTTCAGCACTCACCACGTGCCCGAGGTACTGCACTCTGGGTTTCAGCAGATGGCACTTAGAGGGCTTCATTTTCATCCTGTACTTGGAGAGGGCTGCAAACACTTCTGCAAGGTGTTCTAGATGGGTTTCATATGTCTTGGAATAAACAATTACATCATCCAAGTACAGCAGGACTGTCTCGAAGTTGCAATGTCCCAAGCAGCACTCCATGAGCCTCTGGAAGCTTCCCGGGGCATTACACAGCCCAAAAGGCATGCTGTTGAACTCGCAGAGTCCCATCGGGGTAGCAAATGCAGTCTTCTCGCGGTCTTCCTCTGCAACCACCAACTGCCAGTAGCCACTAGTGAGGTCAAGGGTAGAGAAATAATTAGCAGTCTTCAACCAAGCAGCCAATGACTCTTCAATGCGAGGAAGAGGGTATGCATCTTTATGCATTTTCTGATTAATCTTCCGGTAATCCACACACATTCTCATAGTACCATCCTTCTTCTTTACCAGGACCAATGGAGCTGGCCAGGGACTACAACTATCACGAATGACCCCTCCCTCCTTCATGTTCCTCAACATATCTTTGGTACACTGGTAATGTGCAGGTGGAATCGGCCTGTACCTCTTTTTAATAGGTGGATGTGTGCCAGTGGGCATATGGTGCTGAACCCCCTTAATCCTCCTGAAGTCTAACGGGTGTTTACTGAATACCTGCTCGTACTCTTGCACTACCCGGTACACCCCCTCCTTGTGATGTGCGGGTGTGGATTCGGTGCCAACATGTAGCTCCCGCCACCACTCCTCTAGCTGTGCGGCTGGGGTGTCACTGCCTGACTGTGATGCGGTGATAGTGGAGGTTGCTACGTGAATGGCGTCTGCGTCTACAGTAAATAATTTAGCAATGGTGGCGTAGCGGGGTAGCCTAACCTCTTCCTCTCCGCAGTTCATCACTCTCACGGGCACCCGTCCTTTCTTGATATCAATCAACCCTCTGTCTGCCATTACTATGGGCCAATGCTCGGACGGCAGAGGCTCCACTACTGTTGGGTAATCCTGCCCATGGGGACCCATTGCTACTTTACAGCAGATCATCATTTCACTCCACGGAGGCACCACTAGAGGCACCACATCCATCACTCGCATGCCACCAATCTCTCCACCTGACATGTTCACTTGTTGTCGCTGCATAAGGGCCCAGATTTCATGTTGCAGAGCCCTCTGCTGCCCTCCTCCTGCTGTGACAGACAGTTGTTGCAATAGGTGCAGCACTTCCCCCATGCAGTTCTCGATCACGTTGGTCCCTAGGACCATTTTTGGGGTGCGGTCACTGGGGTCATTCTGCACTACAATTAGCCCTTGATGTTTCAGCTCTACCCAACCCACCTTCAAGGCTACCTCCTTAAACCCCATCTGGGTCATAGGGAGTCCATTAGCTGCAATGATGGTCAAACTGGGGTCCGGGGGGTGAGCTCGCTATCAGACCAGTATTGCTTGTACAGTATATAAGGCATAGTCGTTACCTGCGAACCGGTGTCAAGAGAGGCGTAGGTCGGGAGATGATGGGGCGGCCTGCAACGTATCGGTCACGCCAGTCAGCTGGGCCTTGAGGGTCTATTCCTGAGGATTGGCCCTTGGCCTCAGGGGTTGCTTGTTTAAAGGGCACCAGCGAGCGTAATGGCCAGTCTTGTTGCACTTATAGCAGATGGGTGGTCCATACCGGTTGTCGTTGTTCATCCTCCGCTGCATCCACGGGACGTCCTCCGGGCTGTCGGTGAGCTGTATCTTCTCTGCTGGCTTGGCTTTCAATGGTAGCCGTAAAGCAGCGAAGATCCTAGCGACGTCATTACTCAGGCGCTGGACTTGCGACGACAGATCCTTCAGGGTCCCGGCTGCTGCTGCGGGAGTCGGCAGGGCCAACAAAGGGGCTGCTACTGAGACAGGAACGGTGTCAGCCGGCCAGGCTTGTGGGTCGGGGGCACCAGCGTCGACCATCTGTAGTGCTTTAATGGCACGGTCTTTTAGAACCGCAAAGTTCAAGTCCGGGTGCTCCAGAGTCCACAGCCGTAGTTGTTTACGATCTTCAGCGGACCCTAGCCCCTGCAGGAACTGCTCAACCAGCATTTTGTTGCTCTCGGCCTTAGTAATAGGGTCTACCTGCTTCAGGGTGCGTAGGGCCGTCTGCAGCCTCAAGGCGTAGTCTCGGATGCTGTCTTGCGGGCGCTGTCGGCAGCTGTAGAACTGCATCCTCAACTTCGCTTCAGTGTGGGTTTCGAAAGCAACCTATAGTTTGTCAAAGATGGCGGTTACTGAGACCCGGTCGGCGTCTGCCCAGGTCTCCACCTCCTGCTCAGTGGCGCCGGTCAGCTGCCAGAATACCACAGATGCTTGCTGCCTGCCAGTCATGGCATACAAATCAAGGATAGTACAGATTTTCTTCCTGAACATCTGCAGGGCATCAGGTTTCCCATCGTACTGGGGTAGCCAGGCAGCACCAGGCACGTAGGGCAAGGAGATCGGCATTACCTGGGTGACCGCCGGAGCCACGGCTCCCTCCGCTCCTGCGACCGGAGCGGGAGCCGCCACATTTCCGTCACCTGCCACATCTGCAGCCGCCACCGCTCCAGCGGCCGGCGCCACTCCGCCATCGGGGTTAGGTGTGGACATCTTCCCGCTGCTCCCCCTTGTTCTTTTACCGGCACTCCTTTCTCAAGCCTGTTAGGTTCGTTTTGCGACTTCCGGGCTCGCTTTCCAACCGCGTTCCCAGGGGGCGGGGCTTCGGCTTTCATGCCCTTTTCGGGGGGAAGAAGACGCTGAGCTGTAGTTTTTCTCACCAAAATGGCGAACAAAATGGCGACTTCTGAAAATTTGGCAACGGATCACCGCTGACTGTCCAATACAAGGCAAGGCGCACTTCCACAAGGTAAATGGATGGGTAAGTATCCTGTTCGTGACGCCAGGTTTCGGGTTGTGCCGCCCCCGTGCCAGCAGCCGACGCTGCTCGGATCCGGGCCTTCAGGGGTGGTGGCTCGAGGGTCTCCGGATCCGGGGGTCTCGCGGACACGCCGAATAAATGGGAGGGCGAATATGTACAGGCTAAGCCGTATTAAGTTCGTGACGCCACCCACGGTGTGTGGTGAGGTGGGACACCACCGCTGCTGTTTGTTAACTGAAATAGCTGTTGCAAAAACCCAAATTGTTATAAAGAAAAAACACTAATAGGGGTGCCCAAACTTTTTCATATGACTGTATTTCAGTTTCATATATCTAATAACTCATGGACTGAGTAATATTTCTGGATTGAAATGAGGTTTATTGTACTAACAGAAAATGTGCAATCCGCATTTAAACAAAATTTGACCAGTGCAAAAGTATGGGCACCTCAACATAAAAGTGACATTAATATTTTGTAGATCCTCCTTTTGCAAAAATAACAGCCTCTAGTCGCTTCATGTAGCTTTTAATGACTTCCTGGATCCTGGATGAAGGTATTTTTGACCATTCCTGTTTACAAAACAATTCCAGTTCAGTTAACTTTGATGGTCGCCAAGCATGGACAGCACGCTTCAAATCATCCCACAGATTTTCAATGATATTCAGATCTGGGGACTGGGATGGCCATTCCAGAACATTGTAATTGTTCCTCTGCATGAATGCCTGAGTAGATTTGAAGCGGTGTTTTGGATCATTGTCTTGCTGAAATATCCATCTCCGGCGTAACTTCAACTTCGTCACTGATTTTTGCACATAATTGTCAAGAATCTGCTGATACTGAGTTGAATCCATGCGACCCTCAACTTTAACAAGATTCCCGATGCCAGCATTGGCCACACAGCCCCAAAGCATGATGGAACCTCCACCAAATTTTACTGTGGGTAGCAAATGTTTTTCTTGGAATGCCGTGTTTTTTTGCCTCCATGCATAACGCCTTTTTGTATGACCAAACAACTCAATCTTTGTTTCATCAGTCCACAGGACCTTCTTCCAAAATGTAACTGGCTTGTCCAAATGTGCTTTTGCATACCTCAGGTGACTCTGTTTGTGGCATGCTTGCAGAAACGGCTTCTTTCGCATCACTCTCCCATACAGCTTCTCCTTGTGCAATGTGCACTGTATTGTTGACCGATGCACTTTGGAGGTAGTCTGTGGATTGTCCTTGACTGTTCTCACCATTCTTCTTCTCTGCCTTTCTGATATTTTTCTTGGCCTGCCACTTCTAGGCTTAACAAGAACTGTACCTGTGTTCTTCCATTTCCTTACTATGTTCCTCACAGTGGAAACTGACAGTTTAAATCTCTGAGACAACTTTTTGTATCCTTCCCCTGAACAACTATGTTGAATAATCTTTGTTTTCATATCATTTGAGAGTTGTTTTGAGGAGCCCATGATGCCACTCTTCATAGGAGATTCAAATAGGAGAACAACTTGCAAGTGGCCACCTTAAATACCTTTTCTCATGATTGGATACACCTGACTATGAAGTTCAAAGCTCAATGAGGTTACAAAACCAATTTAGTGCTTTAGTAAGTAAGTAAAAAGTAGTTAGGAGTGTTCAAATGAAGAAATTGACAAGGGTGCCCATACTTTTGCAGCGGTCAAATTTTGTTTAAATGCGGATTGCACATTTTCTGTTAGTACAATAAACCTCATTTCAATCCAGAAATATTACTCAGTCCATCAGTTATTAGATATATAAAACTGAAATAGCTGTTGAAAAACCCCAAATTGTTATAAAGAAAAAAGGTTATCATTAATAGGGGTGCCCAAACTTTTTCATATGACTGTAATTAGCAGAGGCAGCCAGGTCTCTGATCTGCCCACCGCTGTTAGGGGTGCTTTGCACGTTGTGACATCGCTACTGCGATATCATCGTGGTCAAATCGAAAGTGACGCACATCCGGCGCTGGTAACGACGTTGCAACGTGTAAAGCCTAGATGCGCCGATAAACGATCGCAAAAGTGTCGTATATCGGTCATCTGTGTAGCGTCGGTCATTTTCATAATGTCACACCAATAGGAGATACAATGTTGTTCCTCGTTCCTGTGGCAGCACGCATCGCTGTGTGTGAAGCCGCAGGTGCGAGGAACATCTCCTTACCTGCCTCAACCGGCTATGTGGAAGGAAGGAGGTGGGCGGGATGTTTACGTCCCGCTCATCTCCGCCCCTCCGCTTCTATTGGACGGCTGCCGTGTGACGTCGCTGTGACGCCGCACGACCAGCTCCCTTAGGAAGGAGGCGGGTCGCCGTCCAGAGCGACGTCGCAGGGCAGGTAAGGCTGCTTTCACACATCCGGTTTTAGCAGTGCGGCTAAATCCGGCTCTAAAACTATGCAACGGATGCGGCGAAAAAAACGCATCCTTTGCATAAGTTTTTACATGCGGCCCATCCGGTTTTTGCCTGTTGCGGCACGCTACTGAGCATGCGCAGTGCAAAAAACCACATGCGGCAGCCAGCATCCATAGGCATGCATTGGCAAAAAGCGCCACATCGGTAGGATGTGGCGCGATGCAGGTTTTTTTGACGGACGCAAAACGTGCCAGGCAACGTTCCATCCGGCCGCCACATGGGCTAAATATGTCGCATCCGGCAAAAACCGGACCGAACGCAAGGCCATGCAGCACAATCCGGCACTAATGAAAGACTATGCGAAAAAAACGGAACCGGCGGCAAAAAAAAAATGGTTGCGTTTTTTCTGCAAACAGTTGGATTGTGCTGCACAGCAAAAACCGAATATGTGAAAGCAGCTTAAGTGCGTGTGAAGCTGCCGTAGCGATGATGTTTGCTACGGCAGCTATCACAAGATATCGCATCTGTGACGGGGGCGGGTACTATCGCGCTCGGCATCGCTAGCATCGGCTAGCGATGTCGCAGCGTGCAAATTACCCCTTAGAGTGAGATGTTGGCTAATCAGGTCAGCCGACATGTGTAGGGAAAGTTGCAGACTCAGTGTGTGAGTCCGCATCAAAGAGAGCAACACGACCTGTGACGTACTTGTGAAGGAGTTAAGCAGCCTGACAAAGAAAATAAAAATAGTAACCTATACTTGGCAAACCTTTCTATTCACTGCACAGTTATCAAGCTTTAAAAGTGTTAGCATCTCTGCTCTTGATCTACACAACCCAATAGCACAAGCTTTAACTGTCAAAGTTGCTGATCTGTGCATTTTTTTCATATATATATATATATATATATATATATATACTGTATATATATCCAGTACAGACCAAACGTTTGGACATACCTTCTCATTCAAAGAGGTTTTTTTTATTTTCATGACTCTGAAAATTGTAGATTCACATTGAAGGTATCAAAACTATGAATTAAAACATGTGGAATGAAATACTTAACAAAAAAGTGTGAAACAACTGAAAATATGTCTTATATTCTACGTTCTTCAAAGTAGCCACCTTTTGCTTTGATTGCTACTTTACACACTCTTGGCATTGTCTTGATGAGCTTCAAGAGGTAGTCACCGGAAATGGTCTTCCAACAGTCTTGAAGGAGTTCCCAGAGATGCTTAGCACTTGTTGGCCCTTGTTCCTTTACTCTGCAGTCCAGCTCACCCCAAACCATCTCAATTGGGTTCAGGTCTGGTGACTGTGGAGGCCAGGTCATCTGGCGTAGCAACCCATCACTCTCCTTCTTGGTCAAATAGCCCTTACACAGCCTGGAGGTGTGTTTGGGGTCATTTGTCCTGTTTAAAATTAAATGCTGGTCCAACTAAATGCAAACCGGATGGAATAGCATGCCGCTGCAAGATGCTGTGGTAGCCATGCTGGTTCAGTATGCCTTCAATTTTGAATAAATCCCCAACAGTGTCACCAGCAAAGCACCCCCACACCACCACACCTCCTCCTCCATGTTTCACGGTGGGAACCTGGCATGTAGAGTCCATCCGTTCACCTTTTCCGCATCGCACAAAGACACAGTAGTTGGATCCAAAGATCTCAAATTTGGACTCCTCAAACCAAAGCACAGATTTCCACTGTTCTAATGTCCATTGCTTGTGTTCTTTAGCCCAAACAAGTCTCTTCTGCTTGTTGCCTGTCCTTAGCAGTGGTTTCCTAGCAGCTATTTTACCATGAAGGCCTGCTGCACAGAGTCTCCTCTTAACAGTTGTTCTAGAGATGTGTCTGCTGCTAGAACTCTGTGTGGCATTGACCTGGTCTCTAATCTGAGCTGCTGTTAACCTGCGATTTCTGAGGCTGGTGACTTGGATAAACTTATCCTCCGCAGCAGAGATGACTCTTGGTCTTCCTTTCCTGGGGCGTTCCTCATGTGAGCCAATTTCTTTGTAGCATTTGATGGTTTTTGCCACTGCACTTGGGGACCCTTTCAAAGTTTTCCCAATTTTTCGGACTGACTGACCTTCATTCTTAAAGTAATGATGGCCACTCATTTTTCTTTACTTAGCCGCTTTTTTCTTGCCATAATACAAATTCTAACAGTCTATTCAGTAGGACTATCAGCTGTGTATCCACTAGACGTCTGCACAACACAACTGATGGTCCCAACCCCATTTATAAGGCAAGAAATCCCACTTATTAAACCTGACAGGGCACACCCTGTGAAGTGAAAACCTTTTCCGATGACTACCTCTTGAAGCTCATCAAGAGAATGCCAAGAGTGTGCAAAGTAGTAATCAAAGCAAAAGGTGACTACTTTGAAGAACCTAGAATATTAGATATATTTTCAGTTGTTTCACACGTTTTTAAGTATTTCATTCCACATGTGTTAATTCATAGTTTTGTTGCCTTCAATATGAATCTGCAATTTTCAGAGTCATGAAAATAAAGAAAACTCTTTGAATGAGAATGTGTGTCCAACCTTTTGGTCTGTACTGTGTATATATATATATATATATATATATATATATATATTACATAAAAAAGTATTAAACACGTCACAAATTTTCTAAGTAAAGATATTTCTAAAGGTGCTATTGACATGAATTTCTCACCAAGTATCATTAGCAATTCATCAAATCTACACAGGCTAAGAAATCAAACAATAAATGTTCATAAATTAAGTTTGTGTTATAATAAGAAGTGACCCAGGCAAAAAAGTATTGAATACATAAAGATAGGGAGGTGCAAAAAAACATGGAAAGTCATGACACCATCTGAAGTCTATCAGTAATTTAGAAAGCATCCTTGCCACATAGTGAAAAATATTATCACCTGGTTCAAATGATGGCCTATAAAAAGGTGTCTCATTACCAAAGTAAGTGTCATACAAGAAACATCTCATGATGAGTAAAACCAGTGAGATATCTCAATACCTTTGCAGCCTTATGGTTGGGAAACATACTAATGGCATTGATTACAAAAGAGTTTCTAAACTACTGAAGGTTCCAGTGTATACTGTTGGGGACATAAGCCGGAAGTGCAAAGAACATAATTTCACCTTAAACTTACCACAACCAGGTGCTCCCCATAAGATTTTAGACAGAGAAGTGAAAATAGTTAGCAGAAAAGTTGTCCAAGAGCCAAGGATCACCTGTAGAGAGTTACAGAAATACCTGGAATCAGTATGTACATTTGTTCCAAAGAAAACAATAAGTAATGCACTCAGCCTCCATGGCCTGTATGCACGGTCACCATGCAAGCCTTCTTGCTGAAAAAAAGCATGTTATAGTTTGCTCAAGAACATTTAGACAAGCCTGTGAAATGTTGGGAGAATATAGTCTGGTCAGATGAGTCCAAAATTGAGCTCTCTGCATGCCATAATACACACCATGTTTGGAGGCCAAAAGGCACTACAAGAACACAATCCCAACAGTGAAGTTAGGAGGTGGGAGAATCATGGTGTGGGGATGTTTTTCACTGGCAAACTTCATATAATTAAAGGAAGGATGAATGGACAAATGTATCAAAACATTCTTGATGAAAATCTACTGACATCTACCAAGATGATGAAGATGAAACGAGGGGGACATTTCAGCAAGACAATGATCTCATTTCACCTGCTGTATAAGAGATGATCACATCATTCATAAAAGGTAATTTTCAAAACTCACCTCCTACCCCTCCCTACACAATGAGGTCTGCACAAATCACAGGAGAAAACTGGAAATCTTTCTCACGAAAGCAACTGAACATATCCATTCTATTGCTTCTGATTAGAGCTGGTCGAACTCGCAAAAAAACGGGACCGTAGGGTCCCTGCTAAATTTAAAAAACATACCCCGATCCGCTCCGGAATCCGGTACCCATATAAGTCTGTGAGGACCAGAATCCGGAATCCGGAGATTAAAATTGTTGGTGGAAGGGATAGGGGGTAGGAGTGCGTGTGGTGTACTCACCGAGGCTGTGTCTTGGCAGCACACTCCTTCCGGGTCACGCTTTCCCTTCCGGAGCCAACAATTGAATATTCACTGCTTTGCCCACCCACCGGCATGTGTAATTGGTTGCAGTTAGACGCGCCCCCAGCCTGAGTGGCAGCGTGTCAGCTGACTGCAAGTAATCACAGGCGCCAGGACAGCTGATGGGCGGGGAAAGCCGTGCAAGAGTCTGCGAGTCAGTATGGTGATATAAAAATAAATTAATAAATAAAACAATTGGTGCAGGGTCCCCCATATTCTGATGCCAGCACAGATAAAGCCCGTAGCTGTCGGACTTTATCTGTGCTGTGTATCAAAATAATGTAAAAATAGAGGAGACTGAGTTTCATATGGCCAAACATGGTAGTGACAAAATAGTTAGTACACCCAAAATCATGAATGAATATTTATTGTAGCAAAATCACATACAAATGGGGGTACTGTTATAAGGATAGATTATAAAAATATAACAGGGAAGGGTTACAGAACAAAACAGAGATCTCCCATCCAAGGACCTCAACAGCACATATGTCAGCAGTAAATATAGGCAGAAATTATGCATAGTCTATACGGTTAAGTACCATGGTAAGCCCACCATATAAACACAGAAACAGCCCATAAGCTATGCATAGATTAAAGCAAGTGCTTACCCATAGTAGATGCCTATATGATTGCCGTGTCAAGGGTACGGTGAGAAAGGGGGGAAGTCCCGACGCGTTTCGCTTGTAGTGCTTCCTCGGGGGGCGATGTGTCCCAGCATGGTGTACCCCATGTATATATACCCACGATGATTACTTTGTAATGGCCGCCGTTTGAACGCCGCATGCGCTGTGGCAATGCTCGCGTCCCGCGCGTCACTTCCGGGTCTCCCAGTGGAAGTGACACTCACAATGGGAACGTCATCTCCCGTCGGACGGAGCACCTCAGTGCGCGCGAGATCGCAAGCAGCACAGGGCATGCGAACACGCGCGGCCATCTTGGATACTGGCAAAGCCCAAAAGGTGAATGTAGGATTTACCCATAACATGAAGAAGACAATACGTCATAGTCAGGTGACAAAGGTATCGCCGACATCTTAAATGTTGATGCTTCAGCCAATGCATTACGGAACTGCCCCCAGTGGGGAACCCATAGAAAATACTGGGAAAAGTTCCCCAAGATCTACCAAATCTCCCAGCTTAGTATAACAAAGGAACACTAATTAAGTCAAAAGTATTGATTCTGGCACGAACATCAGAGCTGGGGAACAAGGTGGTTAGTAAACGAAAAAAATCATAGTCATTAAACAGTTACCCATCATCATATGTTGGTGCCAGAATGGAGACAGACTATAGAGGGGGACATATAATCTCATCGTATATCAGGGAGACGAAAAATAAACCATAAAGGGGATTATACAATCAATAGAGACATATATAAAGAGGATAATGTTTCCATAGAGTAATGGCCATAACAAAAGGCCACATAGCTTATATAGCAACGTACATAATCCAGGGTACCCCTATCACAAATATTCCATATAGGCAGTTTATTCAAAACAAGAAATATTATGTATAGAAATATATGTATGTATCAAAACAGTAATAAATATTGCAGCAGGAGAGCATCCATATGCTTGATCTTAGATGGCGCAGGCAAGTAAGATGAGTGTCTCCACATCCGATTTGTCAGGTATACCAGGGCTGTCCATCGTATATAATCACATGGGAATACAGACATGCGGGTCACATCTCAGAAAAAGAGAAAAAAAGGAAGGGAATTAAAATCACGAATATTAAAATAAAGTAGCGGAAACACAAGAAAAAGTGAACCGCCACCAGAGAGACAGATGCTAATCTATAAAAATGAGGAGAAACTCATTTTCTCATTTAAACCAGATGGTGCCAAAGTGCCCAGGCGTACAATCCAGCTACATTCACGCTGAGAAAGCATCTTGGTGTAGTCACCGCCTCTTGTCCCCAGATGAACAACATCAATACCCCTCACCAAAAATTTTTTTGGATTACATCCATGTTCCAGCTTATGGTGTCGGGGCAGAGTCTTCATCTGGGGATCATCAAGGCCAATAGCCACTGCAGCCACGATGCCCCTCACATGTTCACGTGTGCGGAACCTTAGTTCACGAGTGGTGAGGCCTATATATATTTTGCCACAACCACATGTGGCATAATATATGACATTACTTGTCCGGCAAGTGATGTGATGTTGTATTAAAAATTCAGTATTACCGTCAGCCGACAAAAAAGACGTCGCCCTCACCATATTGCGACAAGCAATGCAGGAACCACATGGGAAGAATCCTTTTAAGGGTTCTCCCCCACCAAAAATACGGGGTATACTGGCCACATAGTGGCTCTGAACCAGTTTATCACGCAAATTGGGTGCACGTCGAGATGTCATTAAGGGACTGGATGGTAGCAAAGCCCCAATGGATGGATCCATTTTCAGGACACCCCAGTGACGTCTTAGTATTGTATACATCTCCTGCCAACGATCATTAAAGGTGGAAATGAAATGCACAGGCGGAAAAGACTCTTCCCTCTGTTTAAGTTTGGGAACCAAAAGATTGGTACGTACCGCCTGCCGAGCGCGTCCGAAACCGCGGCGCACACTCCTCCCACTGTACCCCCTGGATGTGAACCTTTCCCAGAGGTCATGGGCTTGTTCTTTAAAGAGGGTCTCGGTGGAACATACCCTCTTTGCCCTCAGATATTGTCCAATTGGGATTGCAGAGATCGTGGAGGGAGTGTGCGCCGAGGACGCATGAAGGAGGCTGTTGACCGATGTTTTTTTACGGCATATAGTTGTTTGAATCGAGCAGTCGGGATGCACCATGATACGAATATCCAAAAAATCAAAATAAGCCCAGAGTCACGCGTGGGAGGGATTCGCATATTACTCGGCAACTGCACACTCTCCTGACAGGGGCTACATAGAAGCACATGCTGCCGAGCCTCTCCTGTCAGGAGAGTGTGCGGCTGTGCTGGGTGATGCGATGCGAGACTCGTGCGAGTCTGGTATGACATCACCCAGCAGCCACACACTCTCCTTACAGGAGCGTGCAGATACATAGAAACACATGCTGCCGACCCGCTCCTGTCAGAAGTGTGTGCGGCTGTGCCGGATGATGCGATGCGAGACTCGTGTGAGTCTGGCATCACATCAGCTAGCACGGCCTGCTGCTCTCCAAAAATGTAGGTACAGATGGTTGACTTCGGGGAGATCAACATCCAACACCGCGGAGACACCATCACGTGTTTCTCAACGCAGTGACACTAGAACAAGGCCTCCTGGGACGCTCTCCAAACATGAGCGTGCAGGTACATAGAAACACAACGGCCGACCCCCTCCTGTTAGGAGAGTGTGCGGCTGTGGTGACTGGTGCAACGCGAGACTCGCGTGAGTCCTTCGCAAGTGTGATTCCAGCCTAAGAGAAACCACATGCAGCTTTTTTGTTTAGTTTAAATAAATATTTTTTTTAAAAAAAAAAATGACGTGCCATCCCCCCCACAATTTTGATACCCAGCCAAGATAAAAGCCAGATGTGGGCTGGTATTCTCAGCCCGCAGCCACCCGGTATTGCCGCATCCACTAGATGTGACAATCCAAGTGCTTTACTGGCTCTTCCCATTGCCCTGGTGCAGTGACAATCGGGATAATAGCAAGGGGTTAATTACAGCGCACAGCTGCTACTAAACCCTAGGTTAGTGATGGCACAAGCGTCTATGAGATACCTGCATCACTAACCTGTAAATGAAAGTAAATAAGTACAAACACAGAGAAAAAAATCCTTTATTTGGAATAAAATACAAAAACAAACCCTTTTTCACCACTTAATTATCCCCCAACACACCCCTCCAGGTCCGGCGTAATCCACACAAGATCCCACGCCACTTCCAGCTCTACTACATCTCACAGCGAGTGGCCATAGAACAAGTCCGCCAGCTGTGAGTGTAGACAATGACTGAGCCGTGATGAGCAATGACTGCTGCCAGACGCTGTCACAGGCTCGGGGTGCATCTGACTGCAACTGTGGCGCCCCTGACCTGGTCAGGCACCACTGAGTACTGCACCCATGCTGGGGACAGTACAATACAGGTAATCCAGAAGGCTGACAGGGGTGTGGTACACAGGCGCATAGTGATCAGGTCTCACACATGTACCCATGAGAGGACCCCTGGGGATCCCAGGAGGGGGAAAAGCCTTGACCTTCACTGGAATAGTGGAGGGGGCCAAAAGCCTCCATCTCCTCTCAAGGGGTGTGGTAAGAGAATCTGGTTGCTAGGTGGCGTAGGCAAGAACAGGAGAGGAGGGGCAGTGAGTCAGTTAGAGCAGAACTCCATAGGGCTCAGTGAGGAGCAGACCTGTGGGGCTGTTGCTGTCTAACAGCGCCCGCGCAGTGGCTACTGACGGGGGAGAACGGTCAACTAGGAGTGCTACCTGAAATCCATCTTCAGCTAAAGAGAGAGCACGGAGTGGGAAGTAAGGAGACTGCTAGAGAGTACCAGGCCCAAACGGGCGGCAGATCCCGAAGCGGAGATAGATCCAGCTTTCTTTTGCTAAACCTGCCGGTGTGGGGCTCTCAAAGCCCACGCCACAACACCACAAAAAGCCGCAGCCACGTAGCCACAGTTAGGGCCCATAGCTCACAGGAGGCAAGAAGCTGGAGTGATCTGGCCCAGGCAGCAAGCACACGGCAAACGAAGGGGAGTGAGGCTTCAGCAACTTCCCTGGGTGACCCCCATAGGGACTCAAAGTCGGGGTCACCCCAAACCACCAAGGGCTAAGGAAGGCGAGTTAGTAGTCACCCTCACAAGTCAGCCTGAAGGACACCTGGTTCCCGCCTGGTTCATCCCAGCTACGCCCGGGTTACTCACCCTGCCACCTGAAGTGAGTAAAAACCCTGAAAGACATTCTGCCTGTGTGGAGTTATTCTGCGCCTTGTGGTACTACGCACCTACACCGGGCCCTGGGGCTTGCCTCACTCTCAGGAGGCTATTCCAACTAACTGCACACACCATCAGCCCCAGGCGACCCTCAACCTGCAGTGGCGGTCCCTACTGGCCGCAATACTGAGAGTGGCGTCACGACAAGAAGAAGATCTCCTACCTGTGACCAGATCCAGCTACGTGGAGTCCCTGAAGGTAATGCACCGACACTACACCTGTGGGGCTTCACATCTGGCGTCACGAACAGGATAAGGACTAGACCTGTTCAGACAGGTGACCATGTGCCTGGGCGGTCCGCTTGAAAAATTGGAAGCGCCGCCATATTGCCACCATGAAAAGCGCGCTGAAAAACAACAGCAGCCCGCGCTGGGAGAAGTTACCGCCCACGAAGAGGTGTGGCTACCCAGAGATCCCCTGCAGAGTTCTGACCTTGCCAGCTATGAGAGTGGAAGCGTCCAGAGACGTCGGGACAGAAAGGGAGCCAGAAGCCTGCTGCTGGGAGAGGAGCTGCTGAAAGAGGCAGAGCAGAAACTGAACAGCTTGCTACTAGAGGCAACGACGAGTCCACTGCTGGGAAATCGTGCAGAAGACGGCGCAGAAGAAATGGCGTCTGACCGCAGAAATCCAGAACCGGGCTCCGCTGCCTGGTGGTATCGGGAGCTGGCCCAGTTCTGCGACCGACTGGAGACCCGGGTCGTGGAGCAGATCCGAGAAGAACGTATGGAACTTCTGGAGATGGCTGCCGCGGTTCAGGCCTATGAGAGGGGAACCGCACGACGAGTGCCAGACCGGACGGCGACGACTCAGACCCCGATGCTGCCACTGATGGGTGAGTCCAGTATTACCCCTGCCGGCCCGGATGCCCCGACCCCTGCTGCCACGCCCGCGGTCCCTGAAGAGGCGCCCGGCGCGGCGACGCTGAGCCAGGCCGCAGCCACGCCAGGTGCGGCCCGCCAAGCCCCGGCCGCCGCAGCGATGCCCTGCTCGGCCCGCCAAGCCCCGGCCGCCGCAGCGATGCCCTGCTCGGCCCGCCAAGCCTCGGCCGCCGCAGCGATGCCCTGCTCGGCCCACCAAGACCCGGTCCCTGCAGCGACGCCCAGCCCAGCCTGCACCGATTCCATCGCGACAGCGACGCCAATCCAGGCCGCCGCCAAACAGGGCGCGGCCCGCCAAGACCAGGCCGCCGCCATGCCGAGCGCGGCCCGCCAAGACCAGGCCGCCGCCATGCCGAGCGCGGCCCGCCAAGACCAGGCCGCCGCCATACAGGGCGCGGCCCGCCAAGACCAGGCCGCCGCCATACAGGGCGCGGCCCGCCAAGACCAGGCCGCCGCCATGCCGAGCGCGGCCCGCCAAGACCAGGCCGCCACCATGCCAGGCGCGGCCCGCCAAGAGATTGCATCACCATTTACCCCGGCCTGCAAGGCCAGAGCAGACACCGCTCCCCAGTCTAAGGAAGTCCCTGCTAGGAAGTCCCTGATAGGAGAGGACCCCGAATACTGGAAGCTGAAGGCTGACCTAGAGGCCCAGTTCCCACAAGAGATGGTGGATCGGTATCTGCTCCCTCCGCACACCCCCAAGAGGATTCCAGCAACCCCTGCAGTAACCACGCCAAAGAGTCCCCCGCCTGGGCCTGCTGAAGAAAGCTCATCCCCAGCACTGCCACCAAAGGAGTGCCAAGAAGAACTAAGGGGGAGAGGAGGCCAGGAAGCTGAGGAGCTGACTCAGGAGCCAGCAGCAGTGCTAGTCCCAGAGCCGGAGATGTTGCCCTATTCCCGTTGGGATGAGGAAGACCTGACACCGTCCGCTGACGAAGATCTGCCTAAAAGTCTCACCTGGGAGCTTGCAAGCTGTACCACGCAGAGTTCAGGCCGCAAGACAAGGCGTCGCAACAGAACAACGCTGTCCCCTGCACCGCCATCCCCAGAGCAGAGGGAAGTCACGGCCAGAGACCTACAAGAAAAAAGGTTCCTGAGAAGAGCCAAAGCACAGGCCAGAGGACCCCTTTGTAGAGGAGTTGTGGAAGACTTTAACTTGAAAAGCGGATACGGCTTTATTGTGGCACCGGGTATGAAAGAGGGCATTTTCGTTAATAGGAGGGATGTGAGAGCCAACTTGCCCAGAGGACACCCTGGCAGAAACTTAAAAATGGGAGACACAGTGCAGTTCACCATGCACCAAGGAGAAAGAGGCTGGTATGCCTTAGATGTAGCACCATGTCCCAAAGAAGAAAGAAAAGACAGAGATAAAGAAACAGATGCAGCAAAGGAAACAGATGAAGATCAAGAAAGAAAAGACAAAGAACCTACTGAAGAGACAACTACAGACGACGACAAAGAGCAAGAAAGCAGCAGGTGCCGCAGCCCAACAGGCCAAAGCCCTGGTATGGAGGAGTAAAGGAAAGTAAGAAGTTCAGCAGTTAGAAAGTTAAAGTTTTGAAAAGTTTGTTTTGCAACGTTTACGTTTAAGCATGTGCCCACAAAAACTATTGTGAGAAAACCATAAACCTTAAGGCTATGAACTGGCTATAGCCACAAACTCTCGCAGTGTAAATAGTTACACCAGAGGGCACCACCACCACCAGAGTCAGCCTGTTTAGGGGCTTGGCTCGTCTGCAACCAGGAGGAGCCCGTCTGTATATAGGGCCTTGGCTCACCTGCGACCAGAGAGCATGCCTGTTTATGGGGCCTGGCTCTCCACCACAAAGAGGGTACCTGGTCAGCACCAACTGTGGAGGCCGCCTCTGCATCCTGCCAGAAGAGGCTGAAGGCGCGGATCCACCAGGCCAGGTATACCCTGAAACCACCAGCCCATGTAAGCCGCCTCTACATCCTGCCAGAAGTGGCTGAAGCCGCGGCCAACGTGAAAGGGTTTTGGGTGGGTTAACGGACTTGTGGGTGGAGGGTGGTGATGTATGGTACCTGGTGCTTTTAAAATGTTTTACATGTTTTAATGTTTTATGCATTTTAAAATGTTGTCTTGCAGCCCGAGGACGTGCTGGTGATAACTAAGGGGGAATGTGGCGCCCCTGACCTGGTCAGGCACCACTGAGTACTGCACCCATGCTGGGGACAGTACAATACAGGTAATCCAGAAGGCTGACAGGGGTGTGGTACACAGGCGCATAGTGATCAGGTCTCACACATGTACCCATGAGAGGACCCCTGGGGATCCCAGGAGGGGGAAAAGCCTTGACCTTCACTGGAATAGTGGAGGGGGCCAAAAGCCTCCATCTCCTCTCAAGGGGTGTGGTAAAAGAATCTGGTTGCTAGGTGGCGTAGGCAAGAACAGGAGAGGAGGGGCAGTGAGTCAGTTAGAGCAGAACTCCATAGGGCTCAGTGAGGAGCAGACCTGTGGGGCTGTTGCTGTCTAACAGCGCCCGCGCAGTGGCTACTGACGGGGGAGAACGGTCAACTAGGAGTGCTACCCGAAATCCATCTTCAGCTAAAGAGAGAGCACGGAGTGGGAAGTAAGGAGACTGCTAGAGAGTACCAGGCCCAAACGGGCGGCAGATCCCGAAGCGGAGATAGATCCAGCTTTCTTTTGCTAAACCTGCCGGTGTGGGGCTCTCAAAGCCCACGCCACAACACCACAAAAAGCCGCAGCCACGTAGCCACAGTTAGGGCCCATAGCTCACAGGAGGCAAGAAGCTGGAGTGATCTGGCCCAGGCAGCAAGCACACGGCAAACGAAGGGGAGTGAGGCTTCAGCAACTTCCCTGGGTGACCCCCATAGGGACTCAAAGTCGGGGTCACCCCAAACCACCAAGGGCTAAGGAAGGCGAGTTAGTAGTCACCCTCACAAGTCAGCCTGAAGGACACCTGGTTCCCGCCTGGTTCATCCCAGCTACGCCCGGGTTACTCACCCTGCCACCTGAAGTGAGTAAAAACCCTGAAAGACATTCTGCCTGTGTGGAGTTATTCTGCGCCTTGTGGTACTACGCACCTACACCGGGCCCTGGGGCTTGCCTCACTCTCAGGAGGCTATTCCAACTAACTGCACACACCATCAGCCCCAGGCGACCCTCAACCTGCAGTGGCGGTCCCTACTGGCCGCAATACTGAGAGTGGCGTCACGACAAGAAGAAGATCTCCTACCTGTGACCAGATCCAGCTACGTGGAGTCCCTGAAGGTAATGCACCGACACAACACCTGTGGGGCTTCACACAACCAATCACAGACAACAGGATGGCTGGTGGGCAGGGAAACCATGGAAAGCTGTGTGTATGCGATAAGCCTATTGCGCAGTACGGGAAATGAATGCGCGACCCGGAAGCAGTTTGCCGCCATGACACCGAGTCTCCATAAGTATGAAATGCTCGCTTGATTCTTTTTTTCTTTATTTTTCCTTTAATTTTCCCGGTGCCGAATCCGAATCGTACACCCGGAATCCTGGACCCGGGTCCGGCACCCGGGCATCTTTGAAACCGCGTGGATCCGGACTATAACAGTCCGGGTCCTCTCAGCCCTACTTCTGATGATCCATGTAGCTGCTGTATTGCACATTGAATGTTAATGAAGAATTTTAAGTAAAATGGTCACCCCCATAATTATGCATAAAAAATTAAATCTGTTTCAATATCTGGTTTTAATTATAACAAAATAATATAGGTTATACATTACGATTAAAGAAAGGACTGGGTGATAGCTAGCAAAAAACATGTAATAATTGTCAGCTGAAACCAATTCTGATTGCCTTTATTGAAATTTCATTGGTTAGTTGTAACGAAGTTTACGACACAATTACCTAATTAGCAGCTGCTTAGGTATTATAACAGAAATGTGTTTTCTTACCTCCTTTGGTATTTTCTAATCATGGGTTACTGAATTTATACTGTACGTTGTGCTTTTGGTAAAATCTACAGCATCATGGCAAATTCATGTAGGGTTTGCTCACACTGGCGAATAAAAAATCGGTCTCATTCTCATCCAGAAAAGTGGGACGAGTGAAATCCATTTGGTATTCTGTATGTAATGCAGGTGCAATGGGAGTGTGTGATATTTTTTATTTTTTATTATATATTTTTTCTCGCCATCCCTATAACATGCATTTTTTTCTCAGCAGATATTCTACAATTATTTACAGGAGCATTTACAGTGTTCTTTGCTACAGAATGGTAATACATCTGTAAAAAGCATATGTCACTAGGATGGTCCACATGGCATCCGTTTTTTTTTTCTCACACCCATAACTTGCATTGGTGAATCTCATGCGATTTACGCTTCCACTCGCAGGATGCTGTGATTTTTCTTTCCTCAGATCCAATAGAGCCGAGGGAAAAAAATTGCCTTATTGAATAACATGGGTTTGAGTATAATCCCTTTTTTTTCTCGCATTGCACTCATCAAAGTTATACGTAAATGTGAGTGTATCCTTATATAAATGATTAGTGGGTTGAAAATTTGTCACAAAACCTGCATGGACATTATGAGCTTTACAATTTAGCACATTTCCCAACGCTTACAAATCATAGTTGGATCATAAGAAATAGGAAATTTGGAATACAAAGATTTACATTACACAGCTTCACAAATGCTAATTATCATTGTGATTATAATTTTTATGTTTTAATTATTTTGACTGAATTGTATTCTTATTGAGCATTTCTACAACATATTGTTACATAAGTTGAAAAAAAACGTGGGACCATCAAGTTTATCCTTTCTTCACCAATTACATATTTTCTAGCAATAGATTATTTATAACCCACAATATGAGAAGAGAATCCAGCCCTTTTTTAAAGATGTTATAGTATCTGCCATTACTACCTCTTGTGGTAGGGCATTCCACAGTCTGACTGCTCTAACTGTAAAGAACCCTTTCCTATTTAGCTGCCTGAATCGCCTTTCCTCCACCCGTAAGAAATTCCCTCTGGTCCTTTGGAAGGAATAAAGGCCGCCGCTTTACACGCAACGACATCGCTAACGAGAGGTCGTTGGAGTCACGGAATTCGTGACGCGCATCCGGCCTCGTTAGCAACGTCGTTGCATGTAAAACGCTAACGATCAAAATGACTTACCTAATCGTTGATTGTTGACGCGTCGTTCCTTTCCCCATTATCATTGCTGTTGCAGGACGCAGATTGTTCGTCGTTCCTGCGGCAGCACACATTGCTACGTGTGACACCGCAGGAACGAGGAACATCACCATACCTGCGGCCGCCCGCAATGAGGAAGGAAGGAGGTGGGCGGGATGTTCGTCCCGCTCATCTCCGCCCCTCCGCTTCTATTGGGCGGCCGCTTAGAAAGGAGGCGGTTCGCCGGCCACAGCGACGTCGCTAGGCAGGTATGTTGTAGCTAATATTAACACTTTCATCTATGACAGTAAGGCTATGTGCGCACGTTGCGTAAATACATGCAGTTACGCTGCGCTTTGTAGCGCAGCGTAACTGCATGCGTCCTGCGTCCCCTGCACAGTCTATGGAGATTGTGCAGGGGCCGTGTACACGTGGCGTTTTAGAGCGCAGCGCTTCGGCTGCTGCCCGAAGCGCTGCGTTCAAGAAGTGACATGTCACTTCTTCCGTGCGCTTTGCCGGCAGCTCCTGCTCTGTCTATGGCAAGAGCTGCAGGCAGAGCACATGGAATCGGCTTTTTTTTTTTTTTCTATGGACATTTTCTGCAGCGATTTGAAGCGCACGTGTGCTCTTCAGATCGCTGCAGAAATTTCTGGAAGGCTAGTACGCAACGTGCGCACATAGCCTAAATCTACTTCCTCATGAATTATGTTTAGTGTTCTCAATTATTAGCTGCTCCTTTTACAGAAGTGATAGTTGTGCTTTCTTGAGAGAAACTGCAACTCTGTCTCAAGGGTGAATGGCTTCCTCTGCTTCCTATTTGCCTGGGCAAACACACAGACATTGGAAGGGCGAAGGGCAGCATGACCTATATGGTAAAAATTCACATCTACCTGGTTTCTCCTGTTTAGTTCTAGTCTGGGGAAGAACAGGGCCAAAGGTTTGAAGATTAAAATGTAAACACCAAAATCTATTATAATTACAAGAGTGTTTCAAATTATTTCCTTAAACTATGGCATAATTTACCTCTAGTCAAGGTCTCTATTGGTGCTGAAAGAGGAAACTGCTTGACCTCTGTGTGACCTCTGATCCTTAGGGTCAGAGCCCATGGAATGCACAGATGTCATGGTTCATAAGTAAGGACTGAAAAGCTCCGAATTCCCAGGCAGAGAGGCGCCAGTGTGTGGATGGATCTAACATGTACACCTTCTCCACCCCCCATACTCGGATGTGCTGTTCCCCACACATGTTCTACATTCCTGTCTAACATGTATGTGCCCATCCCACTGCAAGACCCACTGCATAGACTCACCTCTGCTTTCCTGGGAAATGAATGAACTGCAATCAAAAGTATCAACTACAAACATTATTTTTTATTTTGAGTCATAGTATTTTTTGTTTTTTTACTTTTTTTCTCATTACACAATCCACAACTTCTGAAAAACGTCAGGTTTTCCTAACAATCCTACTATCGTAAAGCCTGATCTGTAATATCTAAGACTTGAATGGAATATGGAATGTATTGTTTACAAGATAAAATAAAACGACAATTTTTGCACAAAATACTTAAAAAAAATTTGAAACTTTTCAATAATAGAAAAAAAAATTTCTAACATCAAAACAAATAATTTTAACCAATTTATATACCATAAATAATTTAGAGGTAAAAGGAATAAACTGTGTTTTAAATAATATATTTATAGCTATCAAATGGCTACATGGTTTTCTTCCTTGTTTAGTTGTTAGGTATCATTTTTATGACATAATAAATTGATCTTATGATTGCTATTGTAAACATTTCAATAAGTCCAAAGAGAGTAAGGCAAGAAGTGCGTAATACAATACCTAAGCTATATGCGGGAGCAGCGCCTCTATTGATCTGACTGCATAATCAAGTGTTATAGAAGCAAGCATTGCTGTGTGATCGAGACAAACATTCAGGGAGCTGAGCATGATATGAGATGGAGGGAAGGGCTAAGGGGAGGGAGGAGAGATTCACAAAGTGGCCAACCTCTTTAATGTTTAATTTATACTCAAACTGTCCTGTTGTAGTATGATCACTTTATTTATTCGTTCTCATCCTGTTAGCTACTGTCTATATAAGAAGTAATAGGGAGTGAAAAGCACTCCGGAGGTGGTCCAATAGCCCCCCCTGCCATTCGGGAGAACACAGGAGTTTTAACAGAAGTGCAGACATGGGATGGCGGATTAGGACAATAACAAATTATTATAAAAATTTTACATACGGAATCAATTTACATAAATTAAATATTTTTTCTATTAAAGTTTATTTTTTAGTAAATCTCAGAAATTGTAGAAAATAAAAAAAAAAGCTATTGCCTCTCCATTCCATAAGATGATTGGGTTGCAATGACATTTCGTATATAGTGACATAAAATCTGCAGCAGCCATTGGATTGCAGGCTCTAGAAACGTTATACCATAGCCTAGCCCATCATTATTATTGCAGGGGGATGAAATAAATAATCAGAAAAAAAGTAAATTATTTCCTACAGGAAAATGACCCCCCCCTCTTATATACTATCAAATAAAAAAATCAAATCTTTATTTTTATATAGCGCTAACATATTCCGCAGCGCTTTACATACATCAGGAACACTGTCCCCATTGGGGCTCACAATCTAAAGTCCCTATCTGTATGTCTTTGGAGTGTGGGAGGAAACCTACGCAAACAAGGGAGAACATATAAAACTCCTTGCAGATGGTGTCCTTGGTGGGATTTGGTGGGAACCCAGGATCCCAGCGCTGCAAGACTGCAGTGCTAACCACTAAGCTAATCTTCTATATGGTATCTCACTCAAATTGAGGTCAATATACAGTACAATTTGTGACAGAAGAGAAATAGTCCACTCAAAAGTAAAGTATTTTCATCACAGGAGACTATCCAGAATTATTGCATGTATATGTACATTTGTATATTATTATTTATTATTAGAGCGCTTTACATACGAAAAGGGGTATACTTGGTAAAAACAAGTACAATATCATTTACAAGTTTTTTAAAAAATTGACTATAGCATTAAGTCTTTGAGTGATTAGCCGAGATAGCACATCACAGTTCTCCTTTCCCATTAGTTGTAGTTGAGTGGCATTGCACCCTAAACCTTTCATACTTCAGGTCATGTATCGCGGAGGAATGTGCTGTCAAGTCTCGCAGCCACTGCTGGTCAACTGAGGTCAGAGGTTAAACAGAATGTTGGAGTTGCATACTCCTTTCAAACTGAGCCCTGTCTGATCAAAGGATCCCCAAATTAGTTTGGTTTTCAATCACTATAATTGTCAGCCTGGTTTGGAGCAGGAGAAACATTCCTTGAAATTCTGTTTCCAATCTTTGGGCATTTTAAAGGGGAGTGCATAACTAGTACATACTATTAACCTTGAGGAGTCTGATGTAATGGTGAAGCTTCTCTCATCACTTTAAAGACCATCTAAATGAAAGTCGCCCTTCCAAACTTAAATCCATTGACTAAAACATCTTGGGCTGAAAACAAGACATAATGTGCAAAAAAAGTAGGATTGCAAATACCTTTTATTAATAAATACAAACCACATCACACAGATGACAATTGAACTGTCACAATATAACACAAGTGTGTTAACTTCAGAGAGCGCTATATTCCATGTTCCTGACTTATTATTATTTTATTAGTTTGCATTTTTTGTGCTCATACAACACAATAACACACTTAAAAATGATGAGACTTATATTTCAGAGGTATTTACCTTTAACACTAGAACTACTGAGGTAGTCATTTTGACTACTTTGCACCATGTATTTCTATATAGGTGTCACGAGTCCAGTAGTTCTAGTGTTAAATGCCTGCTGCAAACAAACGTAACAGCACATCGATTATAATAGTTGGTTCCTGTAAATGTATGGACAAAAAAGTGCAAAGGATAACGGGGCACAGAAGTTGTGTTGCTCCCCCAGCAGCAGGTGCCAGCTGTAGTAAACAACTAATATCCCGCTGCAATACTCATGCCTAGGGTAATCTCACACGAGCGTATGACTTGGACGAGTGCAAAATCTTGCATTGTACTGGGACTAATGTTATTCAAAAAGGGAGAGCAGATGGTCAGCTTTTTTCTCATCCAGTTTCTGGATGAGCGAAAAGTCCTAGCATGCAATTATTGTCATCTCACTCGCACCCATACAAGTCTATAGGTGCAAGTTAAACATCAGACTGCACTCGGATGACATCCGAGTGCAGTACGATACTTGCATCAACTGAGAATGAAGGAGATAGGGAGATTAATGCCTCCCTCTCCTCTGCAGCTGTGATCTGATCGCAAGATTGGATCACAGTTGCATGACACTTGTCTCTCGTTGGCAGCACATTGGGAGCTGAGGGTAGTTAGTATATTGCCTCCGATGCACTGACGTCAGATGCCATATGATCGTGTGAATCCAGCCTCAGCACTAACTCCCCTCTGGCTAGTTTAACTCCTTAGATGTTGCAATCAAAAGCTACTATTGCATCTAGGTGGTTAGAAAATGGGACAAAACTCCCTATGTCACCCTATCAGCACCCTGCAATGCATTAACAAAGTGCTGAGTTTACATGACAACCAGGGCTTAACAAAAACCTCCAGGACTGCTCCAGGACTGCTGTAGATATATGGTTTATGGTCACATTATTAAAGAGGTTGCCCAGGCTAAGCAAAAAATTCTGCAGTCACTCTGTGTGACTACAGACTGCCAAATAGTTTACAGTGTGCGACGTGGTCCCCCTTGTGTTTCTTGTGTGTTCCCAGTACTTGTGATGGCATGTATTGCAGTGAAGTGACAATTAGACTATACTTGGGTAGTATGATGAGAAGCGGAGGAGAGTCTAGCCAGCATTGCATACCTTTGTGATTTGTCAGTCTGTAGTCAAGGAGTGACTAAACAGTGTTCTTCTTAAACTGGACAACTCTTTTAAAAACAGTTATTACCTTAAAAAAGATGACACTTCCTAACAGACAAGTGCGAACAGGTGCATACTGAACATGAAACATACTTAACAAATAAACAGTTGCACTCTGAAATGCTAAGGCACACAAACATTGAATACAGGAATTTGGACATGCATTAGTGCTAAGGAAATACATTTTAAAATATTGAGACACTTAGCACATAAAAAGGCCAGTTTTATGTGAGCCCAGCAGCAAGTGTTAAGGCATATCTCTTAATGTTGGTTCCCTACCTAAAATGCCTCTCTCTGGGCTGAAAAAGCTACAATTTTATGGGTGGTTAGGTACCTGCTAATAGGGAATTCAAATCATCTAGAGCTGTTCGGAGATGAGTGCTCTGTCAAAAAGCATGAGCCTATAATGGAACATGAAGAAACTGATGTCACATCCTTACAAACAAGTGTGAATATGTGCATACTGAACATGAAACATATTCTAACAAATAAACAGCTGCCCTCTGAAATCCTAAGGCATGCAAACACTTAATGCCAGTTTTATGTGAGCCTAGCAGCCAGCATCAAGGTGTATTTCTTAATGCTGGGTCCCTACTTAAAATGTCTCTAAATTTATTTACTGAGCAGTAATACCTGTCCAAATTCCTGTATTCAATGTTTGCATGCCTTACCATTTCAGTTTCAGAGTGCAGTTGTTTATTTGTTGGGCAATATTACTGTGGCAAGTTGAGTATACCAACGTATTATAAAAGTGATAAAAATAATTGATTGGTAAAGTCCCCTAGTGGGAATGAAAAAATAAGATAAAGTCTAACAAAAAATACTTAAAAAAAATATTTTAAAAAAACTTGTTTAAGAATGATAATATTTAAAAAAAAAAATAACAATTATGGTATCACTCCACTAGTGAACAAAATTAAAACTGTCATAAAAAATGCAAAAAAAAAGCATATCATTTATATGTATCCCAAATAGGTTTATTTAAAACATTACCTATATAGGACAATTATTGTAAAATGTGATCCATTTTTTATAAAGCTGTAATTGTAATAACCTAACGACTCCAAATAACTAATTATCCCGCTAAGTAAATGACGCAAAATGTGAAATTAAAAAAATGTTGGTTTTGTTTCTATTCCCCTCTACAAAGATTTACATTTTTCCAAAATAATGCCACTGAAAAATATTCCTCATACAATTACAAAAGGAGAAAAGTAAAAATGTAGTGACTCGAAAAATGCAAAAAAAAATTCCTACCGTCCTGAAAGCCAAAAGTTTCTTTTCTAAAGGGTTAAATTTGTCACACAGTAAGCTGTTACATTAATTTACAATACAGTGACCACTCCCCATTAAACAGGAAGACTCATGGCATATTTAAGATACATAACAATGTTACGTAAGAGGGAAAAGCAGGGTCAAGTTGCGAAACGGGTGACATCTTGTGGTGCAGTTTAAGTTAAGTTCTCTA